>NW_026883682.1:0-50599 GCF_032173495.1 Musca vetustissima
AACTAATGTAGAATAAGGACGCTAGAGGTCCGACTAATGTGGGGGTGGGCAGTAGTAAAAATGACTAATGCGTGAGGAGGTCTTTAGAGGTCGAAATAATGAAGTAGATGGTCACTAGGTGTCCGGTTAATGTAGGAGGATATCACTAGAGGCTACTTTTTGTAGGAAAAATACGCATAATAGATTGGAAGGTCTTTAG
Source organism: Musca vetustissima (assembly GCF_032173495.1). Lineage (NCBI taxonomy): Eukaryota > Metazoa > Arthropoda > Insecta > Diptera > Muscidae > Musca > Musca vetustissima. The sequence continues at coordinate 200 of NW_026883682.1, forward strand.
AGGTCCAATTATTGTTTGATAAGGTCTCTAGAGGTCCGACAAATCTATGAGAAGGTCTTTACAGGTCCAATTAATGTAGAAGGAAGTAATTTGAGGTCGAACTAATGTAAGATGAGGTTACTTGAGGTCCGAATTATGTGGACCTGGCCGAAATATGTAGCACAAGATGTCCGATTAATGCCCGGGAAATTTATGAGAAGCTGTTTAGGCGTTCGATAGATTTAGGAGGAGGTCATTAGAGATCCGACTTATGAATGGCAGGAGGTATCACGACATGTCCGATTAATGCAGGAGTAATCATTAGAGAAACTAATAATATATGAGAAGGGATTTAGAGCTTCGATTTATGTAGAAGAAGGTCAGTAGAGATCCAAATAATGTAGGAGGAGCTCATTAGGGGTACCACAAATCTATGAGAAGATCTTTAGAGATTTGAAGGGTCACTATTGATTCGACTAATGTATGAGGAAGTCACTAGAGGTAGTCTTTAGATGCCCAACTAATGTATGAAGATCTCACTAGAAGTCTAATTAAAATAGGAGTTATTATTAGGTCAATGAGGTGGAAGAAAATTAGAAATCCATATAATATTTGAGGAGGTCATTACAAGTTCGAAAAATATAAAAGAAGCTCCTAAAGAGTCTAACTATTATTGTAGACCCTTATAAAAGGCCTGACAAATATATAATGAAATCGGTATAGAGCCTACAATTATTGGAGGATGTCAATAGAGGTCTGACTAATTTAAAGATGGCTACTAAAGATCCGAAAAAATATAGGAGGAGTTCTAAGGAAGTACATCTAATATTAAAGGCACTTATACGAGTTCCTCTTATAAGAGGCCTAACAAATATAGAATGAAATCTGTATAGAGCCTACAATTATTGGAAGATGTCATTAGCGGCCCGACTAATTTAAGGACGGCTACTAGAGGTAAAAAAAATAATGGAGGAGCTCTGAAGAAAAAAAAACGAGGTCCGACAGATATAGGAAAAGTCTTTATAGGACCTACAATTATTGGAGGAAGTCATTAGAGATCATACTACTTAGAGGTGCGAGTAATATAAGAGGAGCTCACTAGAGGTTCGTGTAATGCAACAGATGTTTTTAAAGTACCGACTAATCCAAGAGGTCCCATTAAGGTATTAGGATTTATTAGAAAACTAACTACACTTGTAGGAGCTCATTAGAGGCCCTCCTTCTATACGCGGAACTCATTGAAAGTCGAAATAATGCTGAAAGATTAACCGAGTAAGGTTAGATGAGGTCATTAAAGGTCTTTTAATGTTGGAGCTAATGTAGGATAAATTATTAGAGGCCTGACAACAATGGTAGGATCTTACTAGAGGTCCGACTTGTATAGAAACACCTAATTATAGGTCCATGTTAAATATGAACAGGTTATTAGAGTTGTGTCAAGATTAGAGGTTAAACTACAAAAGGCTATATGTACAAATTGCATAAGGGACCGACGAGTGTAAAAGAAGCTCATTAGAGGTCCCATGGCTGTATGTTTAGATCAGTAGAGCTGTGACTAAGGTAGCAGGGGGTCTGAAGAGGTTAGTGGGAGCTCATTACAGTTTCGAACTCATTGAAGGTCAGCTTATTCCACTAATTTTACAGAAGGTCATTAGAGGTCTAACTGATGCATGAGGAGGTCAAAAGTATAATATATAATAGTAAGAGTCCATTATAGACCCGAACTTGAACTCATTAAATGTCGGGCTGGCCTAATAATGTTAGGAGAGATCATTCAAGGTCCAACTGATGCAGAAAGAGGTCAGTAGAGGTGTGACTACAATATTAGGAGCTCATTGCAAGTTCGATTAAAGCAGGAGGTCATGTCTACAGGTCTGGAAATTATTAGAGTTCTGATTGGTACAGATGCACCTAATCATAGGACCGTCTAAGTAATGACAAATTCTTTAGATGTCCGAAAAAATCTGGGAAGCCTGTTAGAGGCCAGATAACAGCAGAAGCTCATTAGCTCATCACGTTTCGATTCGTATATCGCTCTAGTAGTTAATCTAACCAACCGTTTATTAAATATTCCGCTTTATAATAAATTCTTTAATAAAACACTTAACCTTCTTTAAACAAACCCACATCCTTTAGCCCACATTAAGCAATCAATTTTATTTTCTTCACCCAGCCCCCCCCCCCCCCATTTATTATTGATTTTCTTTTTCAATTTCAATATAAAACAACAGCAACAACAACGCAATTTTAATTGGTTTAATAATTTTAATCGCGTTTCAAGTGTATTTTTCTACAGTAATCACCTTTCAGCAGGATTATGGCGGAGTAATGAACGTAACATAAATGACCTTCTCTACGAGTACATTAACTTCATTTTCTGCTCTTCTTTGGCGTTTATGTATTTTCTTTTTTTTCATTTTGCGAAAATTATGTGTCTTCGGGTCGCAGAGAATGGGGGTTGAATGACGTTTAACAGAGTTGCCTCGCACCTACCCTACCCCAACTATTTTCTCATACATGTTGCACATTCAATTCAAACACACTTCAATTTCTCGTTGTTGTTGCAGTGACTTGGTTGCAACAAGCCAGCCAGTCTTCCAGCTCGCCAACTGCTTTAAGTATTGATTCGAAATTAATTACAAGTAATACCGAATGCAATGCCGCCTTCAATGGTGTGAACAGAGATTGTGAAAACGAAGAAGAAGAAAAAGTAAAGGATAAGTATGTCGAGTTAAAGGATAAGTATGTCGCAAAAGAATGAGGACAAGAGTGTGTGGGTGAGTGAAAGAGAGCGTAGCAGTAAAGCAAATATAACACTCAACCTTAATTATGATTTCTAGTTTATGAACCACCGGGCGGAATGTGTGGGATTTCTATGAAAATATATTACCCAGCAAAAAATAGATATAGGGTAACAGTAACATTCTTAAAGGTTTTCATTACTGAAAATAGCCCCTGATCTGTAAAATTTCTCTCACTATAGAAATAGGAAGAGGTCTCATAACTCTTCTGATGACCTAAGGAATCTTCCACCGATGACCTGGAAGGAAGCAGGTAGTGAGCATCTTCACATTATAGTCTGACCTTTCATGAGCTCATTCTGCTCTAGTCGGACCTCTAATAAGAAGTATATGTTTTGTTACTCATTCTTCTAAAGACTACCTTCCAATGTCCTATATTAGCCGAAGTCCTCTAATAGCGGAACCTCTCCTCGGCTAGTCGTACTCCGACTCAGCTTAACCTATTTTAGCCCAATCTCGAATTAGTTGCTGTTTTTAATTTGGCTTGGGCTTTATTGGGGTACGAAGTAGTTCCTCATATTGTAGTGTAACCTCTTATGAGGCCCTACTTTTCTGGTCGGACATATTATTAATTTCTTCTACACTCACTACAGCATTAGGAAGATTAGTCACCTGATGATATCAGGAGTTTTCCATAAACAATCTGAAAGGTTGAAGGACGTAAGTAGAAGTCTCCCTCGCAACTTTAGTTAGATTCTTCCTATTCTTGTCGAACATCTAATGAATCCACGCAGTTTTAATCGGGATCCAGTTACTAAGTCGTACCCTTTTCAGATCTTTAATGAGCTTATACTCCTCCTGAACTATTTGGACCTCTAACAAGTTTCTACTATAATATTAGTACTTCCAATGAGTACCTCATAATTACTTCCAATTTCTAATCAGATCCTTCTCTTATAGCTGAAACCAATTGCTTATCCTCATCTCGTATTGGTTCCTTATATTAAAATTTCTGGTCCTCCCATTCTAACTAATGTTACTAAGCAAAACGATTCGGAAGTATGCTGGCGGGTGGATATGGTAGAATTAGCTTGAGAAAGTTTATATAACGCATCTGAAGACCTAAGGAGTCTTCCACAAATGACCTGAAAGGTAGACATGGGTAAGTAGAAGTCTATCTCGTCCTGACCTAGTCAGACCTTTGATGAGCTTATTATCTAATAATTTTGGGCTTCATATTCTGATGTGCTCTTCCTACTATGACCGAATCTCTAATTAGTTCCTCCTACTCTCAATATTTTTACTAAGCAAAATGGTAAGGATGTCTTTAAAGGGAATATTTGGAAGTTTAAGTATTTATTACAACTCACCAGAGGCCCAAGAAGTCATCCACTGATTACCTTAAAAGTAGAAGGTGATTAGTAGAATTCTCTCTCTCAAAAGACCTAAATCATTCATCATAGAAGGTCTGAAGGGTCGGGAAGTTATTTATAGTCCGTTGAAGAGCCTTATTAACATTCATAGTCCTAATGAATTGTTAGCCTTAGAAAGTGAATCTGAAGTGTCAGGAACCTGAGTAAAAGATATACAAATCAAGGATGGCTTTCTTTGGCGATCTAAAATGTGAGGGATACTTCCATGCAGGAGCCAAAATGTCATGAAGATTTTCATAGACCATCTTAAGTGTTAGGATATCTTCCAAATACGAGCCAACGTGTCAGAAAGTTCATCGTAGAGTGAGATGAAGTATCTGCATGTTGAACTCAGATTCAGTGAGGTATTTCGGAGAGGCGTTGGAGGTTCAGGGAGTTCATCATAGAAGACTCAAGCCTTGGAAATTTAAAAGACCTGAGCCATGAAACACCAAAGTTGTAAATCAATTGTCCGGCAGCGAATCGCTCATCTAAAGGGTATATAAGTCTTTCGTAGACGAATTGAATGGTCAGGTAGATTTTCATTCGTCTCTGGCCCTAAGTAGATTTTTGTAGACGAAATAAAGAAACAGGTAGATTTTTATAGGCGAGCTGAAAGGTCAGGTAGATCTTTGTAGATGAGGTGTATGGTCAGGCAGAGTCAGAATCTAAAAGATCAAAGACAAGCTGAAGAGTCAGGTAGATTTTTATAGGCGAGCTGAAAGGTCAGGTAGATTTTCGTGGATGCTATAAACGCGAAGGAGTTTCCGGACGTTTTTATAGGTCAACGGAAAAGGAGAGAGTCATTCATAGATGATCTGAAGCTTAGAAAAGTCTTTTAAAGCAGGGTCAAAGGGTCTTTCAATGGCGAGCTGAGGGTTCAGGTGGTTTTCATAGATGAGCAGGAAGAGTTTTATAAACTAACTTACGGACCAGTAAGTGTGAAAGGCTACGGCCTAGAAAAACTAAAAATCCAAGTCTACGAAAGCTTCAGTGATCTGACTGGAGAAGACCCTAAATGCACAAACGTTCAGGACGTTTCTATAGACCAACTAAAGAGCAGTAAGTCATTCAAATATGAGATGTAGGTTAGATAAATCTTTCAGGGAGTGTGCTGGCCCATCATGGAAGATAAGCTTCACTGATTTCAGAGGAGAATACATTTAAAGCGCAGAAGCCATTCATAGATGATCTGAAGGTTATATAAGTCTTTAATAGATAAGATACAAGGAGTCCTTCAAAGAGCTGAAGGGACATGTAAATTGTTATTGATGTACTGAATGGTTAAGGGGTCGTGGGTGGACCAGTTAAAGGACAGGTAGGGTGAAGGGCCACGGGCTAGAGGAACTAATGGCCCAATGAGTCTTTATATACAAGATTATTACTGAATTTTATGAAGGTGAGCCATATAGGGCTTTTATATAGACGACTCATATCAAGTGTTTGAATCATTTAATCAACCTCTCCCTGATATATCATAGAAGAAAGTTTACATCTTTTATCCAGGAAGCTTTAGCCATTCGGAAAAATGGCGTTGGATATATATTGGCAAGTCGAAGGTCTCGTCTCTCTACCTCAAAAATTGTTATGGAATGAGCTTGAGGGTCGGAAAGTTCTCTTCAACCATGTGAAAGCTTTGTAAGTTTCTTAGATAGTCCTACACTTATTCTAAAGGAAAAATTAGAACTCTTCCAAAATTTGGCTTTATTTTGAAGGCTATATATATCGCAAAAATAAAATTAATAGATCCCTACCAGAGAGCCATGTATTTCATCTGAAGAAAATATTAGACCTTACATATTTTGAGAGAAATATGAGAAAGTCTGTCACTTTTTCTAATGAAAAAAAACTGACTTCTTTTTTAAATTAGGCTCAATTTTGGAGGCTTTATATCTCCCAAAACTAAAATCAAGAGGTCCCTACTTCCCCTGACATTTCCGAGAAGTATTAAAAAGTCTGTCACATATTCCAAAGAAAAAATCTGACCTCAATCAGAGATAGGTTTTAGTAACTCAAACATTTTATAAAGAAAAAAATCTGACCTCTTTTCAAAACTTGACTCAATTTTATATATATCACCCAAAAATATAATCAGCAGGTCCCTAATTCTCCTGTTATTTCGGGGAAGTATGACAATTTTTCTATAGAAAAAATCTTTAAAATTGTGTCTCGATTGTGGAGACTTTAGTACTCCCAAAACCTAGATCAACAGGTCGCATAATTTCCCATCAAAAATCTTTCACTAGGTTGCTAATGTCCCCAAAGGGTAACTAACACCATAGCTATAACAGTTTGTTGCAACAGCAGACACATAAATAAGTCGAACAACCTGAAACCGATAAAAATCAGTAACAACCCGCACACACACACACACTAACACAACACACATACAAGCCAATGTCAAACCAATACAATAACAAAACGACAGCACCTTTGTGTGCCCACCAGTTGCCCTCTAATAAATGGGTAACAGGTTAAAATCTACTCCCTCCACTCCTTGGGAGTAGGTACTAACGAAATCTTGTGATGATGATGATTGTGTTGCAGTTCAACCGTGCAACAGTCAAATGGGGACCTGATGCCATGGCGAGTGGCAACATGGCAGGGAAAACTTAAACTATAAAGTATGAAATAAATGACTGTAATGTCAAGTGAGATTGGAAATTAGTAGCAGCAGCAGCAGACCAATCTTCTGTTCATATTTTTGTAGCCATGCATCCATGCAGGATGGTGAGGTCGGTGGAGCAGGTGTGTGTGTGGGTGCACTGGTGCTGCCACCGTTTGCCAATAAACGCCCTCTATTGTATGTTAAGCTATGGAGCATTAGAGAGACAGAGTGTTAACTAGGGAGTTGGTGACAGCAACATGCAGACCGACAGGTTTCAGGTGAATATGTATGTGTGGGAGTGTGTGTGTAGGTTTAGATGTATGTGTGTGTCAAACAACTATATTCCTATTACAATGCAATTATAACGAGCTACATGGCTTACACAAGTATACTGAGACGAAAAAAAACGTCAAAAAAAACATGGCGGATCCAGACAGTTTTGGCAGCACCATGTACCATGAGAATGGCTTATATTGTCACATACACCTTCAAATATGTATACGAATATCTATGTATGTGTATATGTCTGTATAGAATAACATTGATTAAGCTGAATGATTATGAGGATGATCATGACGTTGACATTACTTCCTTGCCATGCGACGATGGCGATGATTCCGACGACGACAACGTCATTAAGAATTGACGTTGTGGATAGTACCCGGGCTGGGTCTAACAATGCAGCATTTAGCCGACATCCAATGAAGATATTGTCAGAGGTTCAAGGTAATGTTTTATAGGAAACCATACTGGTGGGGGATGGTGACGGTGATGATGTTTCAACAGTTGTCCAGACAATTATTTTTTCAAAACTCCGTTCAGAAATTATGAATGGGAGTGGGTGTCGGGTGTCGGGTGTTAGAGGTAGGTTCAGGTCACTTAACTTCGCTGTGGATGTTAAAAAGCAATAATTTTTGTTCATTCCCAGGTATTAAGCTGCTAATTACTTTGTGCAGAAATGGGTTGAGGAAATTTATAGAGAAGCTTAGAGGTCGGGAAGTTATTATGAATGGGGTGGAATGTAAGGAAATTTTAAATAGAAAAGCTGATGATCCACAGTTGAGCAGGGAACCTTCCATAGATGAGATGCATGATGATGCTTCCTAGTCGAAGTAAAGGGTGAATAAGTTGATCACAGGCAAGTTGAAAGGTCAAAATATATTTTGAGGGAAAATTGGGCCCTCCTAGACTGAAAAATCGGTCCATTATAGGGGAGGAAGAGAGAGCTTGCGTCCTAGAAGGTATTGTATACCAAACTTTCATAGATGAGACGAAATAAATCGTTTCTTAGGCGAATCGAAGTATTAAAGCCGAGTCAAGCTGGAAGGCCAAAAAATCGTTTATGGAACCAATGTGTTAGATGAGATATAGGACCTGAGTTTTTTCATAAGTCAGCTGAATACTCAAAGAATTTTTCCCTAAGCAATCTAAAGATCCAGGGACTCTTTGCTAGACTAGTTGTATTGAATATAGAGGATAGGATATCTTGTATGTGGTCTAGGTTCAAGGGACCTGTATATTCGATTTGCAGGGCTACGGACTCATTATAGGTAAATAATGGTACAGAGTTTTAGTATATATAGGCTTAGGGGTCAGAGGTCTATCTATAGTGTGATGAGTCAGAAAGTCAGTGGTCATTATTAATGGAATTGAAAGATCGACCAGGATCTTTATAGGTCATATGAAGAATCAGCTTTAAGTACAGTCTGAGCTGATGTATCACAGTGTACCGATAAATTGGAGGGCCAGGAAGAGCCAATGAGTCTGTCGATATGGGATGTACTGTCCCAAAAGCTTTCCGAATATAAACTGTGTCTTTCATAGACAACTTCTAGAGCCACCGAGTTTTTCAAAGACCGTAAGACCGACTACGACAAACAGGCAATATTTCACATACGATTGTCAGACCTCTAAACATTCGAAAAGCCACAAAGACTTCATAGGTGAAATATGGGGCCTCGAAGTCTGTACAGACCTGAAAGGAAATATGTGCAATAAACCCGAAGAAAGGCAGGAAGTTCGTAGAGGAAACAGTAGGTCTGCTAGACTACGATTGAGCGTGTGGGCCCTGGAAAGTCGACAAAAAAGGTCCAGAAAGTATTTTTACATATGAGCTCTTGAGCAATGAAGTCTAAATAGGGTACAGAGTATGTTCCGACGGCCTTTGTACAGATGAACATTAATATAATATTAAGAAGATCAGGATCTTCTTCTGGAGATAAACTAAACTGCCACAGAAGCAAGACTGGACTTTATAGATGAGGTGAAGCTGTTCGAAGTCGTTATAAGTAATATATAGGGTCGCAGAGTTTTTTTATGACAGTTGCAGGTTCGAAGCATGTTTATGTGAGGGTTGAGGGAGTTAAATAGGCTATCCTGATGTGCAGAATGAAGGATTAAGGAATCTGTACAGAGAAGACAAATGTTCAATGCTTATGTACAAATGAGCTGTGGACGAGGCAAAAGCTAGCAACCAAGGTTAAGCATCACAGAGTTTGCCAAAATGAGTTGAGCGATGCAGAGGTCGCGCTGAAGGGCCTAGACTACATAAAATGTTAGAGATTCTTTCTAGAGAGTCTTTTTCGACGAGCAGAAAGGAATCTGCACAGACGTGCTGAAAGGACCACGAGATTTTACAACATCGCAGATGTGTCACGTAGTCTTCCATAGAAGAGAGAAGAGCTAGTGGGTCATGATATCTTTATAGGCGAACTGAAAGGCCAGGGGATTCGTGCAGAAAAGCTGGGGTGTAAGTCGGGGCAATCGAGCTGAAGGGAAGGAAGGTGTATCACAACTTTGATACAGATGATCTGAAGTGCCTTGTAGTTTTTATAGAATACCGACGGGTTAGTCGAATTGAAAAACCAGCGAATATTCCTATCAGCACTGCTAAATTGTTGAAGACTTAAGAAGTTCTGATTATACGATTAGAAGTGTCCGACACTCCATCATAAAACAATTGCTGAGCATCAAAACCTCTATAGGCTATATGAAGACTCAGGCAGTCTCTAAAAGCGAACTGAAGTAAATGCTGATGGATAAACAATAAGCGCAGACAAGCTTAAGGGGTAGATAGTCTGATAATTTTTAGTCAAACTGAAAAGTCAAGGAGTTTATAGAAGTAAACTAGAGGGTCAGGAAGTTTTCAATAGAAAACCAGTAAGGAAAGTAGTAAAGTCGGACGGGGCCGACTATATGATACCCTTCACCACTATGGGTATATTAAGCAGGACTATAACATAAAATTGGATGAAAAAAATGTGATATTTATCTAAATGTGAATCTACCTAGATCTATCCATAAAGTATGTCAATCGACTTCAAACAAATATAAATAGGTCATCCGTTGGGCTATGTCTGCACTTCTAGAAAACGCAACTACGTAATTCTATGCTCAATTTTTTAAGTTGTGCAAAATTTGATGTCAATCTGACTAACATGAGGAGTTTGATGCCCAATTTACTAGAAATCGGGCGAAAATATATATGGAAGCTCTATCCAAATATTGAGCGATTTCAAACAAACTTGTCACAGGTTAGGTTATACAACTTTCAGAACGTTTTATTCCAATTGGTTCCTTAGTACGTCAATTACTTAAAATCAATCTATAATAAAAGGGAGCTATATCTAAATCTGGACCGATTTTCACGAAACTTGGCAGACATCATTCTAGGCTCAATTAAGTACGTTATGCCAAATTTCGTGCAAATCGAAGGATATATAGGGACTTTGGTGCACCATTTACATGAAATCGGACGAAACTATATATGGGAGCTATATCTAAATCAGGACCTATTTTCACGAAACTTGGCAGACATCATTCTAGACTCAATTCAGTACGTTATGCCAAAATTCGTGCAAATCGGAAGATATTTAGCGACTTTGGTGGGCCATTTACATCAAATCGGACGAAACTATATATGGGAGCTATATCTAAATCTGGACCGATTTTCACGAAACTTGGCAGACATCATTCTAGACCTAAATGATTAGGCTGTACCAAATTTCGTGCAAATCGAAAGATATATAGGGACTTTGGGGCACCATTTACATGAAATCGGACGAAACTATATATGGGAGCTATATCTAAATCTGGACCGATTTTCTCCAAACTTGGCATACATCACTCTAGGCTTAATTCAGCACGTTATACCAAATTTCGTGCAAATCAAAAGATATATAGGGACTTTGGGACACCATTTACATGAAATCGGACGAAACTATATATGGGAGCTATATCTAAATCTGGACCGATTTTCACGAAACTTGGCAGACATCATTCTAGACCTAAATGATTAGGCTGTACCAAATTTCGTGCAAATCGAAAGATATATAGGGACTTTGGGGCACCATTTACATGAAATCGGACGAAACTATATATGGGAGCTATATCTAAATCTGGACCGATTTTCTCCAAACTTGGCATACATCACTCTAGGCTTAATTCAGCACGTTATACCAAATTTCGTGCAAATCAAAAGATATATAGGGACTTTGGGGCACCATTTACATGAAATCGGACGAAACTATATATGGGAGCTATATCTAAATCTGGACCGATTTTTCATTTTCACGAAACTTGGCAGACATCATTCTAGACCTAAATGATTAGGCTGTACCAAATTTCGTGCAAATCGAAAGATATATAGGGACCGTTTACATTAAATCGGTTAAATATATATATGGGAGCTATATCTAAATCTGAACCGATTTTTCCCAATTTCAATAGGGTTCGTCCTTGGGCCGAATAAGTGACCTATGCCAAATTTCATCCAATTCGGATCATAAATGCGACCTGTACTTTGTTTACAATTTAACATGGACAGACGGACAGACGGACGGACGGACGGACATGCATAAATCGACTCAGAAAGTGATTCTATGCATATTCTCAAAAGGAACCATGTGTCTATCTCGTTTCCTTTTGCCTGTTACAAACATATGCACAAAGACATAATACCCTGTACCACAGTGTGGTGAAGGGTATAAAAAGGTCTATGTCGTCTTTTCTAGATTAGTTAGGGTTTTTATGTTGAGGAGATGGAGGTCCGGTAGCCGATACAGATGATCTGATGGGCCGGTTAGTCCTTAGGCAGGTAGTCTGATAATTTTTAGTCGAATTAAAAAGTCAGGGAGTTTGTAGAAGTAAACTGGAGGGTCAGGTCAATAGAAAACCAGTAAGGAAAGTAGTAAAGTCGGACGGGGCCGACTATATGATACCCTTCACCACTATGGGTATATTAAGCAGGACTATAACATAAAATTGGATGAAAAAAATGTGATATTTATCTAAATGTGAATCTACCTAGATCTATCCATAAAGTATGTCAATCGACTTCAAACAAATATAAATAGGTCATCCGTTGGGCTATGTCTGCACTTCTAGAAAACGCAACTACGTAATTCTATGCTCAATTTTTTAAGTTGTGCAAAATTTGATGCCCAATTTACTAGAAATCGGGCGAAAATATATATGGAAGCTCTATCCAAATATTGAGCGATTTCAAACAAACTTGTCACAGGTTAGGTTATACAACTTTCAGAACGTTTTATTCCAATTGGTTCCTTAGTACGTCACTCAAGGCTTAAATCAATCTATAATAAAAGGGAGCTATATCTAAATCTGGACCGATTTTCACGAAACTTGGCAGACATCATTCTAGGCTCAATTAAGTACGTTATGCCAAATTTCGTGCAAATCGAAGGATATATAGGGACTTTGGTGCACCATTTACATGAAATCGGACGAAACTATATATGGGAGCTATATCTAAATCAGGACCTATTTTCACGAAACTTGGCAGACATCATTCTAGACTCAATTCAGTACGTTATGCCAAAATTCGTGCAAATCGGAAGATATTTAGCGACTTTGGTGGACCATTTACATCAAATCGGACGAAACTATATATGGGAGCTATATCTAAATCTGGACCGATTTTCTCCAAACTTGGCAGACATCCCTCTAGGCTTAATTCAGTACGTTATGCCAAATTTCGTGCAAATCAGAAGATATATAGGGACTTTGGGCACTATTTACATGAAATCGGACGAAACTATATATGGGAGCTATATCTAAATCTGGACCGATTTTCTCCAAACTTGGCAGACATCCCTCTAGGCTTAATTCAGTACGTTATGCCAAATTTCGTGCAAATCAGAAGATATATAGGGACTTTGGGCACTATTTACATGAAATCGGACGAAACTATATATGGGAGCTATATCTAAATCTGGACCGATTTTCACGAAACTTGGCAGACATCATTCTAGACCTAAATGATTAGGCTGTACCAAATTTCGTGCAAATCGAAAGATATATAGGGACTTTGGGGCACCATTTACATGAAATCGGACGAAACTATATATGGGAGCTATATCTAAATCTGGACCGATTTTCTCCAAACTTGGCATACATCACTCAAGGCTTAATTCAGCACGTTATACCAAATTTCGTGCAAATCAAAAGATATATAGGGACTTTGGGGCACCATTTACATGAAATCGGACGAAACTATATATGGGAGCTATATCTAAATCTGGACCGATTTTCACGAAACTTGGCAGACATCATTCTAGACCTAAATGATTAGGCTGTACCAAATTTCGTGCAAATCGAAAGATATATAGGGACTTTGGGGCACCATTTACATGAAATCGGACGAAACTATATATGGGAGCTATATCTAAATCTGGACCGATTTTCTCCAAACTTGTTAGACATCTTTCTAAGCTCAATTCAGTACGTTATGCCAAATTTCGCGCAAATCGAAAGATATATAGGGACTTTGGGGCACCTTTTACATGAAATCGGACGAAACTATATATGGGAGCTATATCTAAATCTGGACCGATTTTCTCCAAACTTGGCAGACATCACTCTAGGCTTAATTCAGTACGTTATACCAAATTTCGTGCAAATCAAAAGATATATAGGAACTTTGGGGCACCATATACATGAAATCGGACGAAACTATATATGGGAGCTATATCTAAATCTGGACCGATTTTCACGAAACTTGGCAGACATCATTCTAGACCTAAATGATTAAGCTGTACCAAATTTCGTGCAAATCGAAAGATATATAGGGGCCGTTTACATTAAATCGGTTAAATATATATATGGGAGCTATATCTAAATCTGAACCGATTTTTCCCAATTTCAATAGGGTTCGTCCTTGGGCCGAATAAGTGACCTATGCCAAATTTCATTCAATTCGGATCATAAATGCGACCTGTACTTTGTTTACAATTTAACATGGACAGACAGACAGACAGACAGACGGACAGACGGACGGACGGACATGCATAAATCGACTTAGAAAGTGATTCTATGCATATTCTCAAAAGGAACCATGTGTCTATCTCGTTTCCTTTTGCCTGTTACAAACATATGCACAAAGACATAATACCCTGTACCACAGTGCGGTGAAGGGTATAAATAGAAGGCCTAAGGCGAGTTGTGAAAAAATGAAAGCCTGATTTAGGAGGACTGACCGCTCGGGGGTTTCCATTGAGGAGCTAGAGTATTTCAGAAAAGTCAATTTTCAATCAATTCGGCGACTGAGTTAGAAATATTTCCCAGACTTTGGATATATATTTTATATTGACGACTTGAAGTACCAGAGAAAATAAATAGGCCCAGAGTGGGCCGTACACGAGCAAATACGCCAGGAATTCAACCTAGGCCTTCTATGAATACATCGCAATCTGCTGTAAAAGAACTGAAGACTTGGTGACGTTTTTTACTGCAGAATTAGAGGTTTTGTGGAGTATGTCATAGGAAGGTTGAAGTATTCGGGAGTATTTCAGAAAAGTCAGATCTTTGGCTATTGAGGCCTCAACCAGAAATTATTCCTCACTATATTTGATAAATATTCGATATTGATTAGTTGAAGTACCAGGAAAACCAAATAGTAGAAGGACTGATAAACTAGGGATTCTATATAGGTGACCTGAAGGTATACGGGGTGTATATAGAGGAGCTAGGCCGTCAAACAAATTGCCACAGGCGCGATGAAGTACCTGCCAGTCCTTCGTGCAGCAACGAAATCTTTACAGACGACTTAAAAGAATCCGAAATATTTTATAAATAAAGTTCAGAAAAATCTATCGCTAACTATCGGATTGAAGTTTCATTGAGTGTATATCGATAATCGACGATTTGAATGGGAGAATTCTAACTAATGGGCGAAGGAATTTATCTAAGACGAGCATAAGGAAGGTATTTTTTATTCCAGTTAAAAGGTGTGGTGACTATCAGAGATTAGTAGAGATTTTTAGGACTAGTAGAGAATATTTGGGGTGCCAGTGAGTCGGCATAAATGTGTTAGCATAGTCCAGTGAGTATGTATAGCTGAACATAAGGCCAGCGACTCCAGTGTGTCGTCATAGATGTGTTAGCATAGTCCAGTGAGTATGTATGGCTGAACATAAGGCCAGTGACTCCACATAGAACTAATGAGTCTGAAAGGGGTTTATTTATCTATAAAGACGTGATTGAAGTCTATGGGCGAACTAAAGGAACATTGATTGTTTATAGGCGATCTAAAGAGCTAGGGTTTCTATCACATAAATAACTGAATGAAGCCTTTAAATACGAGATGATGCGCAAGGGAATTTTATTTTTCATATAATAAGTGAATGGTTGGAGGACATTTCTTAGACGTAATAAATGGTCAGGAATTGGAATAGGAAATTTGGGGAAACCCCGATTTTATAAATTAGGTTCAGTAAAATCGACCGCTAATTACTTGAAAGGCCACTGAGTGTATCACAGACATTCTAAGGGGTCCTGAGAATCCACGAAATTTATAAAGTAACGTCAATTATAAGTATTCGTACAACTTTAATTGAAAATCTCCCCCTCCATTTGCCCCTTTCTAATTATCCTTTACCATTAATTTACTTCGATGGTAATTTGCACTTCATTTGAAAATGCCGGGCTTGTTAAAAATCATTTAGCACACTTATACGCCCCTCTCCAAATCGCCTTTGGCAAAACAACGAAACACCGAAAACTATTCGCAAATTGCAACGTCACTACTAACCTTTATGGCCTCGTGGACTATGATGATGATGACGGGCAAGAAGTGGATGACGACATGGAAAACATCAACTTTTTGACTTTTAGTCTGCTGTTGTTGTTGTTGCTACTGATATTCTTGGCCACATGAATCGTTGCATGTTATATTTAATGTGCAACACCAAACTGGCGTGTTACGAAAACATTTCGGCTCGTCCTGCTGCATGTCGTTAATGTTTCTATTAACAGATTAGTTTGGCTTGGCAGTGTGGCTAAACGAAAAAAAAAGAAATATCACCTCTTTCCCTTCTCTCCACCCGAAAAAAGAAAGAAAGCGAAAACAATTCTAATAAAAATAAAAACAACAACTACAACAAAAATACCATCTAAACACTATTGTTAGTCGGAAGAAACGCCTGTAAATGCATCGACAACAATGGCAATATAAACAGCAACAACAACAAAAACAACCATCATCTACAAATTGTAGGTCTAAGTAGTTGAGGCTTGTCTTCCCCCAAAAGAACTGCAAATGACTGCCTGGCTGACTGACGTTGCTCCATTGAGTTTGGCGTGTTCCACTTAAATAAAACAAAGATTGACTGACGCTTTTGACTGGGAGACTAACTGACAACGTCAGGCCATCATTAAAGCATGCAATGCGAGTGAATGCTTATTTTCGAAAACACACATACAGATACAAACACACACCCATTTCGTATGAATTGATATTTTTCGCGAATTTTGCGGAGGTGTTTAGATGTGGGATAGCTATGGGTAACTTAGATTGGGAATGCATCGTGATTAGAAGTGAAATTTGATATTTGGAGTGATACATTTTACGTGGAAGAGACAAAGGACCATGGAATATTTAGAAAGGGTCTGAAGGGTCAGGAAATCTGGAATAGGCCATGTGAAGAGTCAGCTATTACCTAAAGAGTTAGGTAGTTTCTATAGAATGTGTTCAAGGGACAGTTCCTCAAATCTATCATCGTCGAGCTGCAGAGGGCCAAGAGAGTCGATCATAGACGAGCTGAAGGGTTAGTGAGGAAATATAAACGAGCGTTGGTGTCAAATAATCTATCACAGGCGGGTTGAAGGGTCTGAGAATCTGGCATAGACCATCTGGGGTTCAGTGACTCCATATAGATGATCGGCACATTGGTCAGTTCATGAGCACATGGGTCAGTTCATAAAGTACACACGGGTCAGTTCATAAAGTAAGTTCATCTACTTGATGAGCCAGACCCCTTGCAGGATGAGTTGAACATTCAGGTAGTAGAGTATTAGTAAGGCGAGTGAGTATATCGGTAACAGGTTGAACGTTTACATAGTGTTAATAGATCAACTGAAGGGTTAGTGAGTCCATATAAATGAGTTGAAGGCGCAGGAGACTATCATAGACGATCTGAAAGGTAAGATAGTTTATCAGAGGCAAGCTAAAACTTTAGTGTGTCGATATGGATGAGCTAAAAAGGTCGGGAAGATTCTACAGATGGGCTGTGTAGTAAATAAATAGATTAACTGAAGGGACAGGGTGTTCATATATACCTTCTGAATAGTCAGACATTCTATTATCGATGAGCTGAAGGGTCAATAAGTTTCCGAAAGTATATCGCTCACGGACTGAACGGACAGGAAGTTTATCATAGACAATCTGAAGGGTCAGGGAGTCTATTACCGATCAGGTGAAGCCACGCAGAGCCTATAAAAGACAACCTGAAGAGTCTATGCTAGTTTATTGTAGACTTCGGGGGTCCATATAGATGAACTTGACAGTCATTTTATAAAGACGAGCTGAAAAGTCAGGTAGAATAGCTTGAAAGACCTTTGAGTCATTCGTATACGAGCTCAATGCTCGTAGAGTCTATCATAGACCACAAGTCGTTCGGTGATCTAACATAATCCAGCTAAAGGATAAGAAAGACTATAAATGACGTGTTGAAGGACAAGGAGATTTATATAGGCGATCGGAGGGTCACGAAGTCTATCATACATCATTCATTCAGAGGTGAGAATCGTCGCAAATCTGAAATAGACTATCGGAATTGCCAGGGCAGCCATATGGATGAGTTGGGGAATCAAGGTGTTTATAAAGAAGAGCTGTAAGATCAGGTAGTTTTTGTAGGTGAGCTAGAACACCATAAGTATACGAACTAAAGGCTCATAGTGTCTGCCATAGATAACTAGGGGTGTAACATAGTTTAGCTGAAGGGTCAGCAAGTCTGTCAATGACGAGTTAAAGGGACAGGTAATCTATATAGGTGATCGGAGTTTCACTAAGTCTACCACATACGGGCAAGTAGCCTACTTCCGATGGGTTGAAGCCTTGTACAGCCTACAATATATTATATATGGATGAGTTGGAGGCTCTCGCATATGTTAGGCACTCTGACCCTGTAGAAACACTGGTTTTCTAGCTCGCCTAAACTCCCTGTCCGTCCAGCTCATCCACTGACCTTTCAGTTAGTATATTTACGAGTTTAAGGGTCGATGAGTTTATCATCTGGTCGAAATTATATAGAGAGTATACCTAATACTAGTTGAAGGCTCATGGATTCCAATATAGAAGAGCTGAATGGTCCATAAGGAGCTGAAGTGCCAGTGAGTCCATACAGATTCGTTAAAGGATCAGGAAGTTTAAACATATCAACTAAAGATATTCTATTGAGACGTGCTGGAAGATCAGTGAGTCTGTTGCAGAAGCGCTGAAGCTCACCGGGACTATCATAGAAGGGTTAAGTAGTTTATATAGACAAGCTTAATCCATCATAGATGGATAATGTGCTGAAGAGGGAGATAGTCTACATACTCCATCTGAGGGTTCAGAAAATTGATCATAGCTAAACTAAAAGATCTGGGAGTATGTATAAACCAGCTCCAATTTCGGAAAGTCAATGTAGACGAAGTGCCAGGGAGTCAATATAAACGATTTAAAGGGTAGGAAAATCAGTCATAAAAAGACGGAAGGAGCAGAAAGACTGTCGCTGGTGGGTTGAAGCGTCAGATAGTCTTTATAGGTCAGCTGAAGGGTCAGGGAGTCTATCATAGATGAGCTGAAGAGTAAGTGAATCCATATAAATGGAATGGAAGTTCAGCTGAAAGGTAAAAATACCTACCTCACACGAACTTAAAACTCAGGTCTTCTATCACAGACGAGGTCATGGATGGCAGACTGTGTTAAGAGCCACTGAGTCTCTATAGACGAGGTGAGAAAATTGTACTTAAATGAGAGTCGATTTGTTTAGGCGAGCTGAGCGCCTAGTAGTCTATAGGGTCTTAACATTGAGTTGATAGTACATTGAGCCGAAACTGAAGGGTCGGTCGGTCAGACTTTCGTAACGTAACTAACAGGCTAAGGAATTTGTCTACGACGAGATTAAAGTCGGATATTCTGTTTTTAAGCTGTTGACGAAATAATTCTATATAAGCGGGCATAAGATACTCGGAGTCTTTCACATATAAACCAAGGAATTCTTATAAAGATCTGTTATATGGTCAGGTGTCTATTAAAGACAAGTTGAGAGGTTAGTGGACTCCATAAGAGAAACTTAAAGTGCCAATGAGTCGGTATTGTTGAGTTGAAGAGTCAATGAGTATGTATATGTGGACTTAAGGCCCAGTGGACCTGGAGGATATTTATTAATAAATGCCAAGGATTCCATACGTGTTCGGGATCCCTTCATAGCGTAATGAATGATTAAAGTTTTTTAATAAATTTAGAAGTCAATATAGGCGAACAGATGGTCCTGGGAGGTCTGGTGTCTCTCAGAGATACGTTGAGAGGTTAATAGAGTATATGTAGGTGAACTTGAGGGCCAGTGAGTCTGAAGGGAGGTTTTTTTTATATGGACGAGAGGGAAGTCCAGGAAATTTGAAATAAGTATTTATATACGGATGGAAGTCTAGTGATTATATTTTCAAAGAAGGGCTGAGGTAACGTTAAATGGTCACGATTTCATCAAATCGTGTCCGATGTGCTTCATAGACAATTCGAATCACCTTCATTGAAAATCTAAAGGGACTTCATTGGAAGACTAAGATACTTTCTTTTCCCATGCCCAACATCTAGAGGCAAGGCAGCTTATCCCCAGAGCTTTTGAAAAGCTACTGACGACTTTTTCAACCATGTGACGAAGGTCAAAGATGAACGGAATACCAAATAGTATAGCAGGATATTCCATAGATGGGCTTATGGATCTGTGAGTCTATAAAGATAAATTGAAGGGCTAGTGAGTCTATCATAGACGTACCGAAAGCTTTAAATATAAGTTGATGGTAGTGTTTATCGTTCTTAGAAACTTTAAAAACAACTGCCTTTTTTTAAAGATGTGGTGAAGGTCACAGAAGGCTTTGATACCATAGGTACCAATAGGTTACTGGAGGATTTGAAACACTTTTCTAAAATTCGAAACCAAGAAAAAAAATCCCCTCATCCCTAAAAATTCGCAATAAACCCTTTTCACCTAGGCATTTCCCATTTTATTTAGGGCAACAACCTAAACATCCAGTTTGGCATTGATTCACTGGTGTTGGTTACTATTTTTGTTTATGGAAACGGGATCGCTAAACTGAGCTCCGACAAAAAACAACAACATAAAGGTGTGTTGGTTTCTATGCCACGACAGTTGGCATAGATTTTTCGTGGTATCCTTTCGGAGAGTATGTGTTTGTGTGTGTGTGTGTAAATAACTATATTGCCTGCTAACTGAAGTGTATGCAAACGAGGCTATGTGACTGACTGCCTAACTGACTGACAGCCTGACTGCATATATTACCGTCACCTATGAATGTTGGGACCCCAACATCCAACAACAACAACAACAAGTGAAATATCCTGATATGTTACATGTTTTACGGCGATGCCGTGACATACATGCCACTCAGCACCGCCAAATATAGGTGGCTGTACGTATATTTAGGTTTTTGGGCTGGATGTTCAAGCATCCTCTGCCCCCCCCCCTTTTTGCGAGTGGTATATTTCATTCGAATGGTGATGTATTTTTGTAACGCCTCGTTTTCGTTTCGGGCTTATCCTTCTCTTCCAATTTTTGAACGTTCTGAAATTAGGCTTTTTGTTAGCACATTGACACGTTTTGCATAAATTTGCATTGTAAAGTAAATATTTTTAGACATTTTATGCAAATTACTTGCAATTCTCTACCACCCCTTACCCTTCCAACTCCTCTCACTGGCATTTTACATTTCAATTTTGAGTATTATATGCACCGTGGTTATTACATATGTGTGAGTGTGTTTGTCTCTATTTCAAATATATGATGAATGGTGTATGCTCTTTGCGCTCAGGAAGATAGGGTGATTGAGGAGGATGTAGAACTCTGGTGTTAAAGGGATATGTTAGAAAAGTACTAAAGAAAGTCCTTCATAAGCCGGTTAGCGGATCTGAAGAACCAGACGAACGGAATGGGCCAGTGAGTCTATATAGGTGAGATGAGAAGCCAGTAAGCATACATATATATGAGCTGAGGGGCCACAGAGTCAATATAGGCGATCTAAAGGACCACTGAGTCTATATATGCGAGGGGCCAGAGCCAGCTAATCTAAATAGACGAGCTACGGGCTAGAGATCTATCAGAGACAAGCTGAGGGGTCAGCGAGTCTATCATAAACGACCTGAAGGGCCAGTGAGTATATCGTAGACGAAATAAATGGCCAGGGAGTATATCATAGACCAGCTAAGGTACCAGTGAGTCTATCATAAACGACATGCGGGCCAGATAGCCTGTCATAGACGAGTTGAGGGCCAGGAGGCTCCATATACGAGCTGAAAGGCCAATGAGTCTATCATAGGCAAGCTGAAGGGCCACTGACTCCATGTGAACGAGCTGAAGTTAGTCTATATACACGAGCTGAGGGCGGGGAGTCATAGAGAGCTGAGGTGCTAGTGAGTCTATCATAGAGGAGCTGAGGTGCCAGTGAGTCTATATAGCTGAGCTGCAGAGCCAGTAAGTCTATTATAGAAGAGCTATCATAGACGAGTTGAAGGGCACTGAGCATATATGTATATACGAGATGAGCGGCAAGTGAGACGGTCATAGATGAGCTGTGAGGTCAGGGACTCTATCATAGATGAGATGAAGAGCCAGCGATTCTATCAAAGGCGAATTGAAGGGCCAGTGAGTCTATCATAGACAAGCTGAAGACCCAGTAAGTCCATCATTGACTAGCTGAAGGACCAGTGTATCTTCCGTAGACGAGTTAAAGGTTCAGTCAGAAACAATCTTAAAAGAGTTGAAGAGCCAATCAGTCCATAAAGATGAGTCTATCATAGAGGAGATGAAGTTCCAACTAGTCTATGTAGACGAGCTGAGGGGCCAGTGAGTCTATCACAGACGAGTGAAAGGATCAGTGAGTCTATCATAGAAGAGCTGAAGGGCCAATGTGTCTGTCATAGAAGAGCTGAAGGGCCAGTGAGTCTATCATAGACGAGCTGAAGGGCCAGTGAGTCCGTCATAAACGAGCTGAAGGAACAGTGAGTCTATCGTAGACGAGATGAAGCGTCAGTGAGTCTATCGTAGAAGAGCTGAAGGGCCATTGAATCTGTCATAGAGGGCCAGTGAGACCATTATTGTCGAGCTTCAGGTTCAGGGAATTTGTCCTAGTCGAGCAGAAGGCCCTGGGCAAGTGAGTCTCTTTATTTGACTGAAGGGATAGTGAGTCTATCATCGACCTGCTGGGGTGCCAATGAGTCCATCACAGACGAACTGGAGGTCAGTAAGCCTGTCATAGACCAGCTAAGGGGCCAGTGAGTCTATCATAGACGTGCTGAGGGGCTAGTGAGTCTACCATAGTGAGTGAGTCTATCATAGGCGAGCTAAGGGGCCAGTGAGTCTGTCATAGACGAGCTGAGATGCCAGTGGGTCTATGTGGACGAACTGAGGGGCCAGTCAGTTTATGTAGACGTGATGAGGGGCCAGTTAGTCTATATAGAAGAGCTGAATTTAGGGCCAGTGAGTTTACATAAACGAGCTGAAGGTTTCAAAGTCAAGGGTAGGATAGTGCTTATAGATAGATAGCTGAAGGACCAGTGTATCTTCCATAGACGAGTTAAAAGTTCAGTCAGAAATTATAAAAGAGTTGAAGAGCCAATCAGTCCATAAAGATGAGTCTATCATAGAGGAGATGAAGTTCCAACGAGTCTATGTAGACGAGCTGAGGGTCCAGTGAGCCCATCATAGACGAGCTGAAGGGCCAGTCAGTCTGTCATAGACGAGCAGAAGGGCCAGTGAGTCTATCATAGACGAGCTGAAAGGCCAGTGAGTCTATCATAGACAAGCTGAAGGCCAGTGAGTCTGTCATAAACGAGCTGAAGGAACAGTGAGTCTATCAGAGGAGAGCTGAAGCGTCAGTGAGTCTATCATAGAAGAGCTGAAGGGCCAGTGAATCTGTCATAGAGGAGCTAAAGGGCCAGTGAGACTATTATAGTCGAGCTGCAGGTTAAGGGATTTATCCTAGTCGAGCAGAAGGCCCAGAGCCAGTGAGTCTCTTTATTCGACTGAAGGGATCATTGACCAGCTGGGGTGCCAATGAGTCCATCATTAACGAGCTGGGGGTCAGTAAGCCTGTCATAGACCAGCTAAGGGGCCAGTGAGTCTATCATAGACGTGCTGAGGGGCTAGTGAGTCCACTATAGACGAGCTGTGGGGCCAGTGAGTCTATCATAGGCGAGCTAAGGGCCATTGAGTCTATCATAGACGAGCTGAGGGGCCAGTGGGTCTATGTGGACGAACTGAGGGGCCAGTCAGTTTATGTAGACGTGATGAGGGGCCAGTGAGTCTATATAGAAGAGCTGAATGACCATAGACGAGCTTTAGGGCCAGTGAATTTACATAAACGAGCTGAAGGTTTCAAGGGTAGGATAGTGCTTATAGATTATGTGAAGGAAGTCCTTGTTGCCCTGACATTCTGAAAGAATTTCTCATTTAACAACCCTTTAGAAAATATTAGATTTTTTTCTACTAAAATAAAACCACGCTTTCGCGTTGATATCCTCACATACATATCCTCTATGCATGTACGTTGTATAGTGTCCTCTGCCAACCCGTAAACCATTCAAAAGATTTCACCACATTCTCGCATAAATGGACTTTGAATGTTTCGCAATTATTTAGATTAAAGTACAGCGTGAATAAAAAAGAGCCATACTAAAATCCAATTTCGACTAGTTCTTTTTGCCAGTTTTTTATTTCTTTCTGGTTCGCTTATCCTGTTATCCGTATATGCATACATGTCGAGCTCTTGTTTCAGTTTTCAAATTAACGAATTTATTTTGAAAGTGGTTAAATTTTCAGTGATATGAGCCTAAAACGAGGAGGGGTCTTAGCAGTGGTTGGAAATAATCGGAGAATAAAAATAAATAATAATGAGGCCTCTGTGATAAACCTATCTGGGGCCTCTGCGGATTTTTTTCATTTCCAAAAATCTGAAATTCAAATATATGCAAGTTCATTCCAACGCAGGCCTCTTATGGTATTACAATTTTCCCAACATTTTTTTAACCACCCCTCCTGGAAGCTGTCCTTTTTTTCGCTCTCTCTTCCCCTCCTACCCGCCCACACAACTTGATGAAGTTCAAAGATAAAATTTCAATTAACCTTTTTCTGATATTAAAATGAATGAACGAATATATAGAGTAGAATAAAAGCCGAATACAACAAATAATAAAAATCACCATACAACAGCAACAACAACGACGACGACATAAAAGAATATCAAATCATTGATATATATATTTTGTTGTATAAATTAGGAATTGTTCAGCAGGACACAAAACATAAAAGATATGTTCGCTTTTTTGCCGCCGTCAACGTTTGGATGATTCTCTTTGTGTGGACGTGTGCGGGTGTGTGTGTGTGTTTATTGAAAAAGCCGCGCCACTGTCTGGCATTTGTATGAAGGTCATTATTATTCTAAATTGCAGTAGAAAGGATGTGTTTTTGGGTTTAAAAAATTTAAAAATGTCTTTAAAGGTTATCGGGATATGGAAATATGTTGAAGGGAATTTTGGGGAAAAAATACAGTTCAACTTTTTCGTAAAGGGTAAGAAGTAAATTCGCACATATAAATTCACTAACACAACAAATGACCTCCGAATCCTTACTAATTTTACAGGGAGAGTCTATAGATTCCCCCTCCTTACAGGTCGTTTTATATACTCAGTGACCCTCCACGTGGGCTTCATCGAAAAACTAGCCTTCCAGTGACGAGCTAAAGGGTCAACCCATCTATATAGAATTATCTGTCTGCTGTAATCGACTAACAGTACCATCAGCTCATCTATGATAGACTCACGGGACTTGTAGATCATCAGTGCTGTAATGATAGACTAACTGACCCATCAGCACGTCTATAATATACTCACTGACCATTTACCTCGTTTGTGATAGATTGACTGGCCAATCAGTTATGATAGACTTACTAGCCGCTTAATTCGTCTATAGACAGCGCGTCTATTGTAGACTCACTAGACCATCAGCTCACTTACACTCACATGAACTCACTGGTCTTTCCACTCGTCTATATAGACTTACTGATTGACTGATTCATTAATATAGCCTCAGTGGTCATTCAGCTTGTCTACGAAAGACTAACTGGCCCTTCAGCTCATTTGTGTAAGATACACTCGCATGGCCTTCAGCTCGTGTAAGATAGACACACAGGCCCTTCAGTTTGTCTACGACAGACTTAATGTTTCAGCTCGTCTACGGTAGACTCACAAGCCCATCAGCTCGACCCTTCAGTTCCTCTATGATAGACTCACTGGCCCTTTAGGTTGTCTATGATCGTCTCACTGGCTATTCAGCTCCTTGGCCTGCCTTCAGCTCGTCTATATAAAAACTCTCAAGTCCGTCTACGACACACTTGCAGCTTGTCTATGACAGACTCAATAGCCTCTCGTCTCGTCAATGAGAGGAATACTGGCCCCACTGCTAGTCTATGATAAACTTTCTGGGTCCTCTTCTCTATATCGACTTAGTGCAACTTTATTTGTTCTATGAAAAGCTCCGAAATGCTTCAGCTCGTTCATATAGGGTCATATGTCCGAATGCTCCTCATAGTCTCTAAGTATCCCTCAGTTCCCTATGAAGCTCCCATGTACAGAATCAGGCCTGCATATCTCCTACGTAGACTCACAGGCCTTTCAAGTATACGATCGACTCTTTCACCCTTTAATGTGACTGGTCTTTTCTTTGTCTGTATAAACTCACCGGCATATCTCTTACGCAGACTCAAAGGCCTCCCAAATCTATGGTAGGCATTTTCAGGTTTCAGCTCATTTAATAAGACTAACTGGTTCTTCAACCTGCTTGTATAAACTCACCGACTCTATAGGTTGTCAGTACACTTCACTGAACCGCCAGCTTAAACTATTTGGACCCATTTAACTGACCTATACAGCCTACACAGATTAGCTCGCCTCCGTGGATTCTCTCACATCTGGTCTATGATAGCCAGCTCGTGTATTATGTATTCCTTTAACCCTGACCCTTCAGCAACCCTGCATCTTTGCAGTGACTAGTGCCCTGTCCTCCCAGCAAATATCTGATACCACATTAGACCTTTAGTTCGCCTGAGATTAACTTGTTTTCCCATCACATCTTTTATAGAAGACTACCGAACTGCCATAGACCTTCAGCACTACGATAGAGACTCCCTCCAACTTATCTATAGATATTTCCAGACCCTTCAGATTGCCTATAAAACATCTGTGGAGTATCCTGAACTTCAGGTAAATGATGGGCTCGATAGTCTATTATGGATTCCGTAATATTTAGGTATGTGTCAGGTTCGCTAGTCAATTATGGATTACTTAGTCTTCAGTCCTTCGATCTTACACATTCGTCAAGATCGTCAAGATCGTTTCTAAAGATTGTCTCCAGGCCGTCTATAAAGTCTGCCTTATTCGTTTTTAATACATTATGCTTCAGTTTGTCTACATTAGACACAAAGACAAAAATACTCTTTTCGGCTCGTCTATTAATACCTCCTACTTCAGTTAGTGAATAAATACTGCGTGGTTCGGTTTGTCTATCATAGATTAACTCCATTTCGTCTATAAGATCGCTCTCTAGCTAAACTTCTGCTCAGCTATAATGTTGCCTTCTTACTAGGCTGTAAAGTCGTCATCCAGCCCGGCTATAAATTCGTCAACAAGCTCATCTAAAAAGCCACTCTATAGTTCATCTCTGAAGTCGCCATTCAGCTCTCGCTCAATGAAATACCATCTCCTGTTTGTCTATACAAATTCCTCTTTCTCTTCTATCAGGTCGTCATTCAGCTCATATATAATGCTTCCTCCATTTAGTCTATACCACTCAACTTTGTCCATTAAGTCACCCTCCAGCCCGGTTATAAAGCCGTCCTGAATTTCATCGAAGTCGCTCTCCAGCTCGGGTAAGAAGACTCCTTCCAGTCGGTTCCTAAAGACTCCCTCCGGCTCCTCCACAAGGACTTCATTCCGTCTATATAGACAAATTCCAGGTAGTCTATAGAGACTCCCTCCTGGTAGACTATAAATACTCTCTCCAGCTAGTATATAAAGACTCCCTCCAGCTCGTCTATAAAGATTCCCTCCTGGTAGTTTATAAAGACTCATTCGGCTCATTCATAGAGAATCTCTTCAGCTCATTTACAAACACAGCTGGTCTGTAAATACTCCCTTCAGGTCATTTATTCAGACTCCATCCGCTCACTTATTAAGAATCCCTTCAGCTCGTCTATAGAGACTCCCTCCAGCTCGTTTATAAACACTGCCTTCAGTCTATTAACAATCGGAAAAACCACTCCCATAAAGCCCCATATCTCTCGTCTCATTCATAAATCCTCCAATCGGTTCCTCTATGAACGACTCCCATTAGCCTTATCGCGACTATCCCCTCTTCCTTATCTCCATCTTCCATCACTTAAATTCTCATAAATTTTAAAATCTTTTTATCACTGACGATACGATGGCTTTTGCTCATTCAATTTTCTCAGTTTTGTCTTAGTGTATGAGTGTTTGCAGTGGCTTTGCCATGGTATTGTTTTCTTATAGTCGGATAATAAAACAAAAAATAGCGAACGGAATAAAAAATCGCTGAAAATCGTTTTGATTACTTAAAATTTGTTTTCCCTCTTTGTTGTGTCCCGGGCTCTTCGGGCGTTTCTTTTTTTCACTCTCCCAGATCCAGAGATGACACAATAACTGTGTTTTTGTGTGTGTGTTTACTTTAATGTCATTTTCAACTCCTTGCAAATCGTTTGGTTGTCTTTTTTTGTCGTCCTTGTCTTCGTACCTTCCTTGGTAGCTTTACCACTACTGCCGCTGTTCGGTGGATCCTTTTGTTCTTTCAATTCATATCCTTAAGTACTTTGCTTTTGTCTTTTGTGTCACACAGTGGCTTGGCTTTCTCTTCTGCATTGTGGTTGTTGCTATCGTCGTTGTTGTTGTTGTTGCTGTTGCTATTATCATTGTAGTGGCGTTAGTTTCCATTTTTTCCCTTCCAGGATTTTGTTCTTCAATTATTACTGGTGGCTGCTGCTGCATGGTTGCCGTTATTCTTTAACACTTTGCCAAAGGAGCAAAAAAATATTCCTTCTACTTGATAGTGAGAAGCTGTGTAAGAAGAAAGGCAACACCTCCTCATATTGGCGGAGGTGTTGCCTTGTTATTCTTCAGCGTATTTATGTTAAAGTGTTTGCTTGCGTTAAAAGTGTAGTAGCACTCATACGCACTCCTGCTTTATCTATGTGTCGCTCGTTCGTTCGTTCTTTCGCTCCTCGTTTGTTCGCTCGTTCCTTGTCTTCATCTTCTTCTCAGCTGTGTGGTATTGGAAAACATCATCGTTAAGATTGCCGTGTCTTCGCGCTAAAACCCTACTGAATTTCATTTTATCCTTAAAGTAAATATATTTTGAGTCCTTTATTGCTAAGGACAGAGTGGTATCGGTAATGTGTGTGGAGAAGGATTACCAAAAGACTTCAATATAGACGAGGTTTGTGAAGACAGTTAAAGGAATTGTATATGAAAAGTTTTATATAGAGTATTTAAGAACGGATTTCAATAGAGACTCCTTTCATCTCGTCTTTACATATTTCCTTCAGCTCGTCAATAGAGACTCCTTTTAGGTCATCCAGCTGATCCATAAATACTACCTTCAGTTCATCTATTAGGACTCCTTCCATTTCCTCTATAGGCGCCTATGGAACCTTCTTCCAGCTCGCCTATAAAGTCTGCCTCCCACTCATCTAAAAGACTCCCTTCAGGTCGTCTGTAGAGACCGCATCAAGCTCATCTATGAAAAACCTCCTCCGGTCTGTAAAGACTCTCTCCACCCCATCTATAAAGACACCCCAAAACTCGTATATAAACTAACACTCCCTCCATCTCGTCTACAGAGACTACATCCAGCTCGTCTATAGAGATTCTCTCCAGCTCTTCTATAGAGATTCCCTTCGGCTCGTCTATAAAGAACCCCTTCAGGTCATCTATATAGACACCCTCTATGTGGTCTATAAATACTCCCTTCAGTTCATCTATTGATACTTCCTCCATTTGGTCTACAGATACTACATCTAGCTCTCCTCTAGAGACTTCATCCAGCTCGTTTATAAAGACTCCAGCTCATCCATAGAGACTACCACTAGTTCTTTCAAAGAGACTACGTCCAGCTCATCTCTACAGACCCTATCCAGGTCATTGACTTTAATTTTTTATGAATATATTTTTAAGGCCACACTAAGTTCAGCAAAAAAACGCATGGAGTTTTTAGAGAATATTTTCCTGCTCTGTACGGACTTCCTGAACAGTCAGCTAAATTTTACGATGTTTCTGTCTGCATAGACTATCGGATGCCTCAGTGCATCTACATTGACTGCCTGGTCCCTCAACATGAATATTGTAAAGTCTATTATAATCTATGCAGACTCCATATATGAAAAATTTTCTTCGGCTAAAGGCTACATGGCCCTTCAACTTATATACCTGCCTTCTAATAACCTTCTAACTGTCACTTCACCACATATGTACAGAACAACCTAACTGGTTATACAACACATCGACTTATAATCCCTACCCACAAAGCTTTTATTCGACACGATCATCCTACATGTTCTTTTAGCTTTTCGATGACCCTCCAGTATACCTGAACTTTCAGATCTTTTGTCTACCTGCCTCGTCATTACGTATGAACAAACTTTCTGGCCTTTCAGCTCATCCCTACAGACTACCTGTTCATGCAAAACATCGATTCGTAATCTCTTCTCCCTAAACCTTTATATAGCTACCTGACCTTCCATATTGACCAAAAGGCCCCCGTACACATTGTCAACCTGATCCATCAGTATGTTTATAATATTCTCCGCACTTTTTACCTAGCTAACAATAAACTTTCTGGGTATTCAGTTCGTCATTTATTTCATTAAGGTTTTGTCATAGACGCCCAACATCTCAACTCGTCTCAGATAAACACTCTCACCCTTCAGAGTGTAGACTACTTCCCTCCTAACCTTTTATGAATACTTGCATAGTCCGTAAGCTTATCATTTGTACAGCCTCTCTTCATTTACCTGAGTTCGTCTGAACAGGCTACCTGATCCGTCAGCACACTTGAACGGACTTTCTGGTCATTCAGCTGTAAAAATTATCAGACACTACCACTCCAACTCATACCTAATTATTCAGTTCGCCTGTATAGATAAGTTGAAGTACATATAGCTATAGCAATATTTCGTAGACCGGCAGTCCGAAAGTCTTCCATAAACGGGCGGAAAATCATAGAAAATCTACCATATACGAGCTGAAAGTCCAATATGATTATCAGACATTAGGCTGAGAGGACAGGGGAAAAAATCCTGCAGAGGTGAGTAAAATAAGGCCAGGAAACAATCATAGAAAGGTAGAAGGTTCAGATATTATATCATATGATTCTGGGATCGAAGGGCTAAAGGACCAATGAATATATAGTAGAAAATCTGCAAGATCCATCTTCTCTGGAATGAATCGTTCATGACATACTCTCCGACTCTTTAGTTTCTCTCAGATAGAGTTCTTGACATTTTAGCTTATCTGACCAGATACCTCGCCCATCAACTCTTCTGTTCAAACTTCCTGACCCTGCAGCTTTTCTGTACTTTATATACTCCTCACGATTAGGTTCATCCACCAGACTCCCTGATCGTTAATCCTGTATATTATAGACTTTCTGTTCTCTTCGATTGTTTAGGAAAAGCTGTCTTATACTTCAGCTCATCTGTACAGGCTATCAGACATTTGAAATTGTTTTTTGAGAGACTTTCAATGGACGAATCTGGAATTCTTCAGATGGCATGTACAGAATCCATGGCACCTCAGCATGGTTATATAGATTATTAGGCTGGTTTGTCCATAATGCCTGCCTTTTCTTTAATCGCTGAGTAAAAATTATGGACTAGTCCTTCTGTTTTTTTCCACAGAATATTTAGCCTGCCTTCGATGTCTTAATAGAATTTCAGCTAATACAATCTCAGACCCTATACATTCAATGAAGGATATCCTATACTTTGCAAGGGTATCACTTAGAATCTGCAACATGTCTGTAAAAAGTCCTTGGTCTTTTGGCCCTCGGCCCTGCCGGAACATTCTAATTTTCCCTTAAGTTTGTCTTTAGCAGACCTCTGAACCTTTAAATCTTCAATGAATGAATCTCTGGTTGTTCACTTGCTTGAACGGAATTCATAACACTTTAACTGGGTTGTATAGATTCCGAGGACTTCCAAATTTTCTGAACGAACTCCCAGATTCTAGAAGTTTGTCTATAAGAAAATTCCTGGTATTTCAGATTTTCTTTCTGATCAGTCAACTTGTCAGTAAAACTTATCCATAGACTCCGTATGCCTTCGCAGACTCTAAAGCATGACAGTTCGGAGTTTTTAGCACTCTACCTACTGTGCATACACTGTTAAATCATTTACCATTACAGCAGGATAGCCTGGTCCTTTGGGTCATATGATTTGACTCCTTGAAAATGGAGAACGCCTATATAAATTCCTGGGATTTTCGGATGTCCTGTACTGATCCTTGAGTTGTCTGCATAGTCAACCTGTAACTTAAGCTTTCCATTGGAAGATTTTCTGACTCGATGGGCCTTCAAGTTTATTGTAAAGTATCCATGACACTTTTACTTGTTTATACAGATTATCAAGTATATTCCATATTTCAGCTAGTCTATAATGCCTTGCATTGACTCTGAATACACTTTAGAACGTCAGTACGGACTTATTAGTCCTCCATCATCTGTATATACACCCTCAGACCGTTTACATTTTCTTTTACCACGTATAATTTGATTCATTTAACCTGCAATTCTTGACCAATCTCACCTGCTCCTCCATCTTCTCCATGATAGGATTACCATTGTTCGAAGATGGACAATATCGCTTGACGTTTTGTATTTCGATACAGATCCTTAATATTTTCGATATTTTTAAGACTTTATCGACAGTGGCTTTTACTTGATAATCTAGGTTGCTGGAGGACTAGAAATATCATTGCTGATTGTGGCATTCGGGTTTCTTGA
This sequence comes from Musca vetustissima, assembly GCF_032173495.1. Lineage (NCBI taxonomy): Eukaryota > Metazoa > Arthropoda > Insecta > Diptera > Muscidae > Musca > Musca vetustissima. The sequence continues at coordinate 32,520 of NW_026883682.1, forward strand.
AAGGAGGAAACAATTTTTGCAGATAGTTATTAACATAGGCCCATCTTGTGGCATACCGTCTATATAAACACCCTCTCTATTTTCAAAATTTCACTAAAATTTGGCATTTGGAGATCTTGATGACGTACTTACTTTCAGAAAATTTTGAAGATTTTCCATGTGTTTATAAAGACCTCAAAAGTTCATCTCTGCGTTGGTCATTATACAGGGTTTCGCTGACTGTTCCCACCAAATTGGCTGAAATTTAGAATTCTGGATTTATAGTCTTTGTTTGGACATATCCCCTATATTAAGGACCCGATTTCTCCACCCGAAGTGTCTGTAATTTGTATAAAATATTTTGAAAAAAAAAAAAATATATATATATATATATATATATAACCAGTAAGGAAAGTAGTAAAGTCGGACTGGGCCGACTATATGATACCCTTCACCACTTTAGAGATATATATAGGGACTTTGGAGACCCATTTACCAAAAATCGGACGAAAATATATATTGGAGCTATATATAAATCTGACCAGATTTTCTCGAAACTTAGCACACGTCATTCTTGACCTAATTCAGTACTTTATGCCAAATTTCATGCAAATCGAAAGATATATAGGGGCTTTGGTGCCCCATTTACCTTAAATCGGACGAAAATATATATGGGAGCTATATCTAAATGTGGACCGATTTTCACGAAACTTAGCACACATCATTCTGGACCTAATTTAGCACGCTGTGCCAAATTTCATGCAAATCGAATGATATATAGGACCTTTGGTGCACCAATTACCTTAAATCGGTTGAAAATATATATGGGATCTATATCTAAATCTGAACCGATTTTCCCAATTTCAATAGGGTTCGTCTTTGGGCCAAATAAGTGACTTGTGCCACATTTAATCCATATCGGATCATAAATGCGACTTGTACTTTGTTTACAATTTAACATCTACAGACCGACGGACGGACTTGCATAAATCGACTCAGAAAATGATTCTATGCATATTCTCAAAAGGAACTATGTGTCTATCTCGTTTCCTTTTGCCTGTTACAAACATATGCACAAAGACATACAGGGTCCACAGTGTGGTGAAGGGTATAAAAATGGGTCCATGTTTTAACAGTCCAGTCCCATTCTGAGAATTTTTCAACCAAATTAATTGGAATTCTGATTGCTTAGAGAACATATTTCCAGGAAAATTTCCAAAACATTTTTGACCATCCACACAATGACGCATGTTGCTGTCGGTATGTTGAACAAACTAGCCTAAGGGCCCCTAATAGGGTACATTAGTTTCTCTAAGCATGAAAACCTTTCTACCAGGCTATTTACAATGGATTAGACCCCATATTAAAGTATCGATGGATTGAAGACATTTTGAAGGAACACCACATTGTGGAGGGTAAATTTCCGGTCCGTCCTATATTAACTACTTTTTTTGCTTCTTACCTCGTTCCCTGGTTAATTTCATTGCCATATAGTGCACTTTTTTTCTCCAATCGCATTTTTCGAACTGTTCCAGTTAGCGAAGCATGGCCTTTGTTTTAGCGCACATCTCTCGTGCCATATATAAACACTAACAGATTTTGTTAATAGAGTTCTCTAAAGCGACACTTTCGATTGTCTTTGGAGTAACTTATGTGCAAATTAAACTTTAAGTATGTTAACATTACGCCCTCTCCCACTTTCCCCCCGCGTCCCATCACACAGTGATTGTGTGTGTGTGGACACACTGAACAAAAGCTGAATGTTTAACAAGGACTAAAACAACGTTTAGAGAGAGATAATGGAAGAGAATGTGAAAACAAAACGGGGAAAAGAAAACAGAAAAGTGATGATGAACCCGAAATCGGTGAAAATATTAAAGAAGAAGAAGATGGAGTAGAAGTAGCAAAATTTTAAAATGAAAATGCTGGAGTTACCTCCTCTAAATAGAACTTGACTTCTTCGGAGGGTTTTTAGTTGTTGGCTCATATCTAATGAAATGACTATGAATAATAAAGACAATGGACGGAAAAGACAACAGCAAATAAGGCAGCGGAAAAAAATCACTAAGGCGGGATTATGAGGAAGTGTGCGGAAAGGAGAAGAATAGGAAAACAAAGGTGAAAAAGGCCCAAACAGTAAGTGGAGCAAATGTCGAACCCCATTGCCAGCTTAAGCTCTACAACGAAGTGTTCGCCCCCCCCCCCCCCACTTCTATTAAGCCATTGTAGAAGAAAAACACAGTAGCGGAACTCCACGATCCGCACCACTTAAACACGTCAACCCAAAATGGAATAAATAGAAAATGGAATTGGAATATTTATGCTGCAATTTCGCATTTCACTCGCTCGAAATGCTATTTACATTTGAGTATTTGCATAATTTACAGAAAATGATTCGGCTTTCGTTTCAGCTTCAGCATCGCCATTCGGCGTGTTTACCTTTCTTAATACTCATTTCATTATTAATCTCATTAATAAGAAAATGGAAATAATTAAAACAGAGAATGAAAATAAAATAAGCAAAAAAGGAAAGAAAAAAACACGAAAGAAAACAGAAAAGGCAATAGCCAGCGGAACGAAGTTGACTTGGGCTGTATAATGAACTTTAAAATTAACAAGGTGAAATGAAATGATTTAATTTTTTTTTCTACAACAAACAAATTAATTCTCAATAATGAATAAGGATCAGAATGAGGGAATTTGGACTTTAAAATATATATATATATATATATATATATATATATATTTAAATCTTAAATGGTATCTGAGAAATTCCTGAGAAATCTGAGAAATTCCATACTTCGGTTTCAAGTAAGACAATGTTAGCCACCGCTTGGGTGTCGATTGTCAAAAATGGTATGTCTCACAGAGCCAGAGCTCTTATCGATCCCTGTTCGGATGACTCCTTTATCTCTGAAAGGATTCAAAGATTTTTAAATCTACCCACAATGCCAATAGCGGCAGAAATTAGTGGACTTGGTGGCGAATGCCTTGCAAGGTGCTCCAGTATTGCAATGTTAACAATATCGTCGATCGTGAATCCTAATTTTTCAATGGAAATAGAAGCTTTAGTTGTCCCAGATGTCACAGGAAATGTCCCAACTCACGCATTTAGTAATGTTAGTAAGGAGCATTTGCCCAATTTAAAATTTGCAGATCCAGAATTTTTCAGAAGTGCCCCAGTTGATTTACTCATAGGAGGAAATCTATACCCTGTGATTCTACTCAGTGGAGTAGAACATGGTATTCTGGGATCGTTGGTAGCGCAGGAAACGGTTTTTGGATATATCGTAACCGGCCCAACAAATAACAGTGCCTCAAGACGTATAACAAGAGCTTCTCATTGTACAAGAGTGTCCATTGACGAGCAATTGGCTCGGTTCTGGGAAATTGAGGAAATCCCCATTAAAGCTAAGGTCTCTGATGAAGACATACATTGTGAAAATATTTATAAAAATACAGTGAAAAGAAACTCCGAGGGGAGATATGTAGTTGATTTGCCCTTTAAAGAGGAATTACAGGCAAAAGCGGCATTTACATCAAATAGATTCATAGCACTGAGCCAGTTTCTACGAAACGAACAGTCTATGAGCAGAAAACCTGAATTTAAAGCGATGTATGACTCGGTCATACAGGAATATTTGTCTCTGGGACATATGGAATTAGTAGAATCTATTCCTTCAAATAATAAACCTTGTTTCTATCTGCCCCATCATGGCGTGTTCAAACCCGAAAGTGTAACAACAAGACTTAGGGTGGTTTTTAATGGCTCTTGTCCGACGGCGACGGGTAAGAGTCTTAATGATTGGTTATATGTGGGACCTGTCCTTCAAAAAGATATAATTTCATTAATACTGCAATGGCGCCTGTATAAGTTTGTCTTTAACGCTGACATATCAAAAATGTACAGGCAAATCTTGATTAATCCTAAACACGCCAACTTTCAACGGATTGTGTATCGACCTTCCCCTGATGAGGAAATAAAAGATTATAAGTTAAAAACTGTCACCTTCGGTCTCAATTGTGCACCATACTTGGCCCTTAGAACTTTACAACAACTGGCCCAAGATGAGGAGGATAGGTTTCCCATAGGTGCAAAAATTTTAAGAGAGAATATGTATGTTGATGATGTATTAGTAGGCACACATTCTATTGCGGAAGCAATGCTGGCAAAGGGACAACTAATTAGTATACTTGAATCTGCTGGGTTCAATTTGCGTAAATGGACATCGAATGACAAAGAAATTATTAAAGATTTACCCCGAGATCATCTCTTAAATGGAGAATTCCTTGATTTCGATGACAAAAGTTTGGCGAAAACATTGGGAATACGATGGAATGCTGTCTCTGATACATTTTATTTCATGGCAGATGATATTAAAAGTAAGCACTCATTTACAAAGAGAAGAGTTTTGTCAGTCATAGCTCGGCTTTTTGACCCTTTGGGTTGGCTTGCGCCAGTCTTGATCACAGCAAAAATATTCATGCAGCAATTGTGGTTGGATGACATAAAATGGGATGATGAATTGAAGACATTGTCTTTGCTAAAATGGAAATCATTTCTTGAAACCTACACGGATATTAACAAAATAGAAATACCACGTTGGATAAAATATTCACCAGAGTGTACTCTACAATTTCATGGATTCTGTGATTCGTCTGAATTAGCCTATGCAGCCGTATTATACGCGAGAGTAGAAATAGGAAATATTATCTCCACAAATATATTGGTTTCTAAGACGAAAGTTGCGCCAATTAAAAAGGTATCTTTGCCTCGGTTAGAGCTTTGTGGAGCTCTATTACTAGCAGAGCTAGTTCACACGTTTTTGCCTCAATTGGGGATGGAAAAGCATACATTGTGCCTCTGGTCGGATTCAACAATTGTCCTGGCATGGCTCAAAAAACCGTCAAACACATGGACAACCTTTGTGGCCAACAGAGTAGCCAAAATCCAAGAGATGGTAGGTGACAATTGGAAACATGTATCTACATATGACAACCCCGCAGATCTAGCAACCCGGGGGGTGACTCCTCTGGAGCTCAAAGAGAAAGATTTGTGGTGGTTTGGTCCAACATGGCTCACAAATGACGAGAAAGACTGGCCGTCGAACGTTCATATACCAGATGTAGATCTTGAAAGCAAGATTTCCAAAGTCCATGTCGCTAGATCTTCGGAACTGGAATCCGAGGAAAAGGGAAGTGAAGATGACGGCAAAATTGATGATCCAGAGAGACATCTGAAATATATCCACCGTTTTACAACCGCAGTGCATGTTTTCGGATATATTGAAAGATTTATCAAGGCCACTCTCCCTGCCACTAAAAGGTCGTACGAGTACGAAAGTTCAAAGTTGACGGCAGTGGAACTGTTGGCGGGACGTAAACACTTGATCATGCTTTCTCAAAAGATATATTTTCCAAAGGAGTACAAGGCTTTATCTCAAAAGAAGCCGCTCGACAAAAGGAGTCCTCTTCTAACCCTCACACCCTATCTCGACAATGACGGCCTTATTAGAGCCAATGGTCGTCTCGGATCCACATTGTCTTTGTCTCACAGCGAAAGACATCCCTTTATTCTGTCCCCAAAGAGTAAATTCACAAAACTTTATATCTCGTTTATCCACGACATGACTAATCATGGTGGAACTCAGTTGATGATGGCAACCATTCGCTTAGAATGCTGGATCATTCGAGGAAAAACCTTGATTAAAAGCCATATAAACAATTGTATGAAATGTGTCCGAGCTCGTATGAGACTACAAGGGCAATTGATGGCTACACTTCCCCCGGAAAGGACGAGTTTAAGTAGACCTTTCGCCAACACCGGAGTTGACTACGCAGGTCCATTTGACCTCAAAACCTTTTCTGGTCGAGGTTGCCGCACAGTGAAAGGTTATATATGCTTATTCGTTTGTCTTGCTACTAAAGCGATCCACTTGGAAGCCGTGAGTGATTTATCTACCCCGGCCTTTATGGCAGCTCTTGCCCGATTTGTATCGAGACGCGGCTGTCCCAATAAGATTTTCTCGGACAATGGTCGTAATTTCGTTGGCGCTGCTCGCGAAATTAAAACCAACTTTCGAAAGGTCGTTTCTGAGATAAAAGAAAGGTCCATAGAACAATACGGACATCAGCACCTAGAATGGAGCTTCATACCAGCCTCTGCCCCTCACATGGGAGGATTATGGGAGGCGGGAGTTAAGAGCTGCAAGATGCATCTTAAAAAAATCGCAGGTCAAATTCATCACACATACGAAGAATTTAGTACCATCTTAGCAGCCATTGAAGCTTGTCTGAATTCGCGACCTCTAACTCCACAGTCTGATGATATTGATGATCTCACAGCTCTAACTCCGGGTCATTTTTTGATTGGCTCTGCACTGTTATCTCCAGCAGAGCCCGAAGAATTCCCAACGAAGATAGCTATGCTCAATCGTTGGCGTAAGCTGAAATTGGTTCAGCAAGAATTCTGTCGCAGGTGGAAATGTGATTACCTCAAAGAACTCAACAAAAGAAATAAATGGAAAAATCCATCACCAAATCTGCAAGTGAATGATTTAGTTGTATTGTCTCAGGAAATGGGAAGCCCTAATGAATGGAGATTAGGGCGTGTGATAAAACTGTACCCTGGTTCTGATGGACTTGTCAGAGTTGTGGATTTAAAAACTCCGTCAGGCATCTTACGCCGTCCTGTTCACAAATTGGTTCTTCTACCCCGTTCATCCTAATCCAATCACTAGTCCTATCCCAACCAGTTTATACGCTTATCATCACATTTTTATATATTATAAACTAATCAATAATTCCGTTTTTCTCCAGCCATGATGTTCCAGGATGAATACCGATGCCCAATTTGTCAAACACGACATTCCTTGCGTTTGTGCCGCTCTTTCTTGGCAATGGATCCGCAACAAAAGAATGAGTTTGTAGCAAAAAACCATGCTTGCGAGAACTGCCTTGGAATTTCCCACACCATAGAGAACTGCCGAAGTAACTCTGCGTGTCGACGATGCTGGTTTGGACACCACACGCTTCTCCACAAACTGAATGCACCAAAGGAAGAGTGGTTGAATATGACTGCATTAGCCCTCATACACCGTCCCCAGGTAGACAACAAAAAACATATTGTGCGATTGTTGCTGGATCCAAATGCTAGTGAAAGCAGTTTTTATAAAGGTACTGCTTACGCTCCCTTTGAAATCAATGACGACCTCCAGACTCTCAAAGTCCAATTAACCGACCGCCACAGTGAAGTTAGAACGCTGACCGTGCAGCTGAAAGTGAAGAACGGTCCACCACCAGCAGATACTCCTAAGAGCCATTGTCTCCCAGAACAGGTGTGGAAAAAATATGACCAAGAAGATGTGGCCGATCCATCATTTTACTTGAAGCATTCATGTGCGGTGATATTAGGAAAAGATGTTGCAAAATCCATTTACCTTGGTTTGCCTCATGAAGAAAATGGGCTCCCATACATGCAAAATACCATATTTGGTTATACTTTTTTTGGCACTATTGCCTCCGATGAGGAAGGTAACCTTGAAGAGTCTATCTGGTTCAATAAGAATATTATATAGAATATACGATTTTAGGAAACTATAATGTTTATATGTGTATATAAAATTAATTTTGTCTCTGAAGGCCATTGTATTATTTTAAAGCTGTTTCTTGATATACCCCTGGTGGGTGTTATATAAATTGAATTATATTGTTAATTATTTTGAACGTATCGTCCAAAGGGAGGCGGTATGTTTATGTACGCAGGAACATCATTAATTTTATAATATTATTTTGAATTATTATTAATTACATATTGTAAGAACTTACATAGGCTTCACATTACATCGTGTCATACCTCCTTAATTCTGCGTAATCTCATCCCTGCGTACATAAACAATCTGTCCCATCACTGACGTCATATTTGCTGATCTCTCTCTCCATTTGTATTTTCTTTGGTATTTTTTTATTATTATTGTTGAGATCGTCGTGACGGGCAGAACATAGAACAAGAAACAAAAACCAAACGAGTGAACATAAGTTAAACAAACTACCTTTTTTCTGAAACCAAACATAAAAGAAACTGAAAGTGATTGTGACCTCAAATTTATTTGTAAACGAGAAAGAAATCTAAACCAAACATTGAATTCAATAATAAACTAAAATTGCATTGGAAAATAAACCAAAAATTAAAGTGATTTTATTTGCCTCAGATAGGTTTCTTTTCTAACTATCAAAAGGTGTCCTAGACTCCAGTGGTTAACACCAAATCTTGCGGTGATTATCATCAGTCACATAAACCATTTGTTGCCGTGTTCCCCTTTTGTTGTTGTTGTTGTGCTTGGGAGTTGTTGCTGCTGGTGTTCCAGTACCATACCTTTGTCCCTGGGATATTTGCAGTGCCGGAGTAAGTTGTGTGGTAAACAAACAACGGCCTTTATATGAGCTTCTATAGATCGACTGATATTTATAATTTTTGGTAGCATTATTTGCCACCCAATTAGAATTGCAAATATCAAACTAAAGCAACATATTTTTAAAAAGTTATCTGAAATCCGCAACATACCAGACATAGAGTTTTCCTACAACACAGAATTCTGCGGATTAATTGATTGCCAAATAATGCTACGTTTATAGGAACATTATTCCGAAATATAAAATTACTCCCCACTATGTTCGACCGGGCCGATATTTATATACCCACCACCATGTGGTGTACATTCTATTTTCCTTAAATTGATTGGGACTTCTTTATATAAAAACTATGGTATTATGTGGTAGTAGATTGTTCAGAGTCTGAAAAAATAATATTCCATATAACAGACCCTCAGGTTGGGACACACTGACCTAAGAACTTCAACATACCGAAAATTGAACGGAGCATTTGTATTGGGGCTACTTCAGAACATTGAATAATTTCTGGGAAGAATCCCATAGGCCAAATTATAGCCACTACAATAAGGAAATTCGGTTAAGAACTTAATAATACCAAAAAAATTGGACGGGCTATGTCAAAATAAGTGAAGAGGAGGAAACTATTTCCAACATGTGGGTTTTATATCAATACCTGTACCTATATATCAAGAGGATCTTTATATGGAGGCAATGTCAAGAGTGAGAAAAATGCTGCTAAAAGCAAAAACCTCCGAAAGTGTATCAGACTTTGATGTGGGTGTTATATCAAAATTTGTACCTATATTAGCATATGGTGGCGATGTCAAAACATTAATATATAATGATAATTTTCTTGGCAGATGTATGCCAACCTCCAAAATCCCAAAATTCCACACTTCAGCTTTTATGTTGGTACATGCGACTACAACTCTCACAATTCCAAAACCAGTAAGGAAAGTAGTAAAGTCAGACTGGACCGACTATATGATACCCTTCACCACTTTAGGTATATTTTACATATGTATCCTTACAATTACATCCCAATGTTCCCTCGAAGGAAAATGTCTTTCTGAAAACTAGGCTGTGCTGTTAAAAATTTAATCTCAATCAGACAACCGTTCGAAATATATATATATATATATATATATGAAAGCTATAGTTGCGTACATATGGAAGCATAACCCAATAACATCCTTCAACTCTCAATTTGATACACTGTGCCAAATTTCGTGTAAATCGGATAAACATTAGGAGTTTGGAGCACCATTTATGTAAAATCGGACAAATATATATGTATAATTGGGGAACTATATGAAAATCTGAACCGATTTTTCCGAAATTTACCACACATCATTCCAGACTCAATTCAGTATGTTATGCCCTATTTCGTGCACAACGAAGGATATAAAGGGACTTTGGTGCACCATTTACATATAATCGGACGAAAATATATATAGGAGCTATTGGTATATAGAAGCTATATCCAAATCTCAACCGATTTTCCCGAAACTTACCGCTCAACATTCTAGTATCAACTCAGTAAGCTGTGCCAAATATCGTGCAAATCAAAGGATATAAAGGGACTTTGGTGCACTATTTACCTAAAACCGGACAAAAATATATATAGGAGCTATATCTAAATTTGAAGCGATTTTCACGACATTTAACACAGGTAGCTTTAGACATAATTCAGCGCGCTATGCCAAACTTGGTGTAAATCGAAGGACTTTTGTGCACTATTTAGAGCTATATCTAAATCTGAACCGATTTTCACGAAACTTGACACACATCATTCTAGACTTAATTGAGTGTGCTATGTTAAATTTCGTGCAAATCGGAAGATATATAGGTACTTTGGTGCCCCTTTTACCTTAAATCGGACGAAAATATATATAGGAGCTATATCTAAATCTGAACCGATTTTGGTGCACCTCAACATCGATTACTGCTATGTACCACCGGACACCTGATTGACGAAAAGCTGGCTCCTTCCACTTCAGCCAAGAAAGTATCCTCAACATCGATTACTGCTATGTACCACCGGACACCTGATTGACGAAAAGCTGGCTCCTTCCACTTCAGCCAAGAAAGTATCCCGACAATAACATCGACAATGTGAGCGGTGTTATTTCCGTGGATATTCCCAACCCCATTATCCTCGATGACACAAATACAAGCCTGGAAACATAATTGGACCCTCTCCTTGATCTGATTGAGGAAATCGGTTTTTTTCGCCTCAGGCAAGAAAGTATTCCAAAAAGACGCTATGGATAATCAAAGTGAGCGGGCAGTAGAAATTCGAGAATTCGAAAGCAGCACAAACAACCACGAAACGTATCCATGCCAAAGAAATCTCTGGCAAAATCATCTGCTGGAGAGCGTTTAATTTCTACAATCGGTTCATCGAATGGGACAGGAATTTTAATTGGCGACAAATAATTCCTTCAGATCTAACGAACCTCCAATTAATTTTAAAATTCTCATGGAGCTATGCGAATGACATTGCGATGGACTTCTTGATCGAAAGATCTTCGACGTCTCTTGTGAGGAGGATACAAATATGAGTATCACGAATTCAACGGGCAAAATGTGCCAGGTACTCAATCAGGACCTTTTAGAGTGGTCGCTGTATGTTGAGAAGTAATTGACTCCCCTAAAACACATGATCGAACGGAACAGGGACATGATTTCCAAAAAGGAATTCCTTCATATCAAGCGGTACCTCAAATACATTCAATATTTCTCACCGAGCTATCCGAATGACTTTGTGAGGGACTTCTTGAAGAAAAAAAGAACTTTTATGTCTCATGTTGACTTCAAGTACCCCTCCAACGGTGAAGAAGACTATGTGTAGCCTAAACACAACCGGGAAAATAATGTCAGTCAGGACCTTTTAGGGAGGTTGCTGAATGTTGAGACGTTCTTGACGCTATATTCCACTGTAAAAGAGGCTGAGCTTGTGTCGAAATCGTCTAGCAGGAAAGGCCGTTGAAAGGCCGAATGACATTGCGAGGGACTTCTTGATTGATAGATCTTCGACGTTTCTTGTGAAGATGACTTCAGGTACCCATCCAACGGTGATTAAAACTATGTGTATCGTGAACACAACCGGCAAAATGTGCCAGTACCCCTCCAACAGTGAAGAAGACTACTTGTAGCCTAAACGCAACCGGGAAAATTACGGCAGTCAGGACGTTTTAGGGAGGTTGCTGAATGTGGAGACGTTCTTGAAGAGGCTGAGGTTTTGTCGAAAGTCAGTCCGTAGAAAGGCCTATAAAAGGTCAGCCAAAACACAACACCTTCTACGCAACAATCTAACCTTTCAATCAGTCTTCTGTTGTGTTGTCAAAACCCAGAACCATGACATGAGAGTAGAGCAGTTGTTCGCCAAACAGCAAACGGAATTTGTGGGAACAAATATTTTTGGCAAATCACGCCTTGTGTTGATCTTTAAAAAAATATATTTTTTTTAATTAAAAAGTATGATTCAAAAATCCACGTCTTAGTGAACTCTTAAAACATATTTTTTTAAATCCACGCCGTGTCTTGGCCCTTTAAAAAATATTTTTTAAAACTCTACGCCTTAAATTGGTCCTTAAAAAATATTTTTTTTAATTCACACCTTATGGAGGTCCTTGACAAATATTTTTTTTTAAATCCACGTCTTGTGGTGTTCCTGAAAAAATGTTTTTATAAATCCACGCTTTGTGTTGTACCCTAAAAAATATTTGTTTTTTAAATCCTCGTCTCATGTTGGCCTTTTTCGGAAAAAAATTCTGGCATCTTCCTATTTATGGCCAGTGTCTATTAACCAATACTCTAAGCGTTTACCACCGAGGCATCATTGGAAAGGTCCTCTTAAAATCAGATAAATCCTATATTTGTAATAGGCATAGAATACCATCTCTATAATTCACTCCATATGTTCCACCGTGCGTATAAGTATTGTCACAACGTATACGCCAGCCATTTTCATGACTTCCAATATTTGCAATTCCACCTGTAAAATCCCCATCCCTAGTTCATCCTGCTTAATTCACTTCTTATTTCGCACAAATTTACTTTAAAAATCTCCCCCTGTTTTCCAAATATCCCAACTTCTTATTTTCACAATTGTCAAATTAACTCTTTAAAGTTACTCCAGTAATTTACACAAAAGACAAACACTCACACACACATATTACACATTTACACCCATTACTACACAAATTGTTTACGAGCATACGCTGGTCGGAGTACTGGGGGAGGGAAGGAGAACGTAAGAGAGCAGCCATGCTTGACCGACGACGAACCAAAAGGGACTTAATTTTCTATTTAATTCTATTGTTTGTGTTTAGTTATTTATGCAAAAATATTTCATTTGAAATCATGGCATTGTTTTAAGTCCTTTTTGATGTTGTTGTAGTTGTTGTTACTGCTACTGGATTTTTCACTCTCTCACTCTTAAAGTCCCTTTTTGCATTCAGGATTTGTTTCCCTTTTTCTCCCTCATTCATTCATTTATTCATTCATTCATTCATTCAATGATGATTGTTGTCATTGTTGCTGGTATTATTGTTGTTGTTGTTTTTGTTGTTCTTTATATCCTTTAGGGCATTTTCAATTTATTTTTGTCACTTGAATCATGTAACTTTTTGTTCGACTAATACACTGTCATACATACAGTTAGACACACGTAAATACATAAATACATTTGAATGTATAATGTGTATGAATAACTAACTGGCTAAATCAATGCAAATGGGTATTGGGGTGGAGAGAGGAAAATAAAAAAAAACATTTTTTTTAATAATTAGTAAGGAGTGGATTTAACAAAAAATAGTTTTTAAGAATCTACACAAAGCGTGATTTTAAAACTAGTAAGGAAAGTAGTAAAGTCGGACTGGGCCGACTATATGACACCCTTCATCACTTTGGGTATATTGTATATATGTATCCGTACAATTGTATGTCAATGTTCCCTCGAAGAAATATATTCATGTCTTTCTGCAACCTATGATAAATTTAATTTTATTCAGGCCGATTTAGAGTCGTCTACGTACCATGGGACAAATTTATGGAAAACGATGTATAGCGACAAAGACATTTAGGGACTATGGTGCACCATTTACATAAAATCGAAGGAAAATATATATGGGAGCTATCTCTAAATCTAAACCGATTTTCACGAAATTTAACACACATCGTCCTAGACTTAATTCAGTACGCTGTGCCAAATTTCGTGCAAATCGAAGGATGTATAGGGACTTCCAAGCACCATTTACGTAAAATCGGACGAAAATATATATGGGAGCTATATCTAAATCTGAACCGATTTTCACGAAACTTAACAGACATCATTCCACTCTTAATTCAGTACGTTCTGCAAAATTTCGTGCAAATCGCAAGATACATAGGGACTTTGGTGCACCATTTACCTTAAATCGGACGAAAATATATATGGGAGCTATATCTAAATTTGAACCGATTTTAACGAAACTTAGCGCACATAATTCTACGTTTAATGCAGCACGTTGTGCCAAATTTCTTGCAAATCGAAAGACATTTAGGGACTGGTATGGGAACTATATCTGAACCGATTTTCACGAAATTTAACACACATCGTGACAGCCTTAGCATGTCAATAACTTAGCGGAAGCAATAGTAAAGTCATTCGAAGAATGTTGTCCTCTTCGAGAAAGGAAATCTGCCTTCAAAAAACCCTGGATGACCGGGGAGATTTGAAATAAAGGGAAAGAGGTCCGAAAACTTTATAATAGAGCACGCCGCAAGAAATCTACAGTATACTGGGACATCTTCCACGATAAGCAGAAAGAATACAACAAAATGACAAGAACCGCCAAACGCAACTCCTGGAAAACCTTCTATGAACAGGTCGATAGCGTAAACGACGTCTCAAAAATGAAAAAGTTTCTGTCAGAAACCCACACTCAAGCCGAAACGATTGTAGACAGTGATGGCAACAGGATGGAAACAACTGAAGAAACAATAAGGCTCCTGATGAACGCTCACTTCCCAAAGAACCCATCTATAAGTGATGACGTTAAGGTAACAAGGGAAGCAAGATCTGTGGAACCTAAAATCGATGAATCAATGGTACGAGATGCTATAAAGAGCTTCTCACCATATAAAGCGGCAAGGCTAGACAACGCCTTCCCTGCTCTTTTACAAAAAGAGGTCGACTATATATCACCATATTTAGCGGCACTCTTTAATGCATGTATAAGGTTTGCGTACACACCCAAGGCCTGGCAGGAAGCCCCAGCCCGGCAAGGCGAACTACGCAACACCAAAAACCTACCGGTCAATTAGCCTTACTTCATTTTTACTCAAAACCATGTCAGCACCGAAACAGTTATCCAATCCTTAGAAGCCTTTAGTGTTGACCAGGCAAGTATAGACTGGGTCAACCATATGCTAAGGAATAGATAGATAAACTGTAGCCTACAAGACATAACTATCAGGGACAAAGTAGGACAAGGGACACCGCAGGGAGGGATACTGTCACCGCTCCTGTGGGTCACCACTTTCAGTAGTCTCTTAAGGAACTTAACCGAAGATGGTTTTGAACCAGTCTGTTATGCAGACGACGTTATAATACTTCTAAGGGGAAAGAACCCTAACTTACTATGCAGGAAGGCTGAAACGGCGTTTAACATCGCTTTTAATTGGGCGAAGCCGAGGGGACTAAACGTAAATCCGGACAAAACGGAAATATGTCTCTTCACTAGAAAGACAAAAGTAGGACAGTACGAAGAACCAATCTTTCAAAACAAAGTGATAGCTATATCAAATAAAGTCAAATATCTAGGTGTCATCCTAGATAGAAAACTTAGATGGAAAGACCACATACATAAACGGGTCGAAAAGGCCCATAGATGCTGGTCCTTCTGTAGATGTAAATGGCGTTTCAACCCAAAGATGGTACACTGGTTCTACAAGAGCGTTATTAGGCCAATTCTAACATACGCGTCTGTAGTCTGGTGGACAGCAATGGACAAAACATGTAATGTAATAGCACTACAGAAAGTCCAAAGAACTTGTTGTCTAGGCATATGCGGGGCAATGCGAACAACACCAACAACATTGTATATACACCCAGTTGACATCCAAATAAAATGCGAAGCGGCCATCGCAGTTTTAAAACTTAAAGCCATGAAGGAGTGGATCGACACCGGACACAACACACCGCACGAAAATATACTACAGGCTACGATCGGATACTCAATTAGCCACCTTGAGTCAGATCGAATACCTGAAACAAGAGTAATCACACTGTGTGAAATCCTTATACCGGACAGAGACTCATGGAACAGCGGAACACAGGCACAACAGGCATCCTATGGCTTAAGTGTATGTCCCACAGTGGACATGCGGTGGTGTAAACCACCCCTCTTTTCAAACTAACTAACTAACACACATCGTTCTAGACATAATTCAGTACGCGGTGCTAAATTTCTAGGCTCAATGCAGTACGCTGTGTTAAATTTTGTGAAAATCGAAAGATATGTAGGGACTTTGGTGCACCATTTACCTGAGAGCTATATGTAAATCTGAACCGATTTCCACGAAACTTAGCACACATCATTCTAGGCTTAATGCAGTATGCTGTGCCAAATTTCGAGCAAATCGAAGGACATTTAGGGACTTTGGTGCACCATTTACCTAAATCGGACGAAAATATATATGAACCGATTTTTCCCAATTTCAATACGGTTCGTCCCTTGGACCAAATAAATGAGCTATGCCAAATTTCGTCTAAATCGAATCACAAATGCGACCTGTACTCTGTTTACAATTTAACATGGACAGACAGACAGGCATGCATAAATCGACTTAGAAAGTGATTCTGTGCATGTTCTAAAAAGGAACTATGTGTCTATATCGTTTCCTTTTGCCTGTTACAAACATATGCACAAAGATATACAGGGTCCACAGTGTGGTGAAGGTATAAACATATTTTTTAAGGACCTATACAAGGTGCGGATTTTTAAAAAATTATTTTTAGGGACCTATTCAAGGCGTGGTTTTTTTAAAAATAAATTTCTAAAGACGAATTTTTTAGAATCATTTTTTTTCATTTACCCTAATATCCTCTCCCAACACACACATATCTGGTTGTGTCCATAACATATTTATGGTGGTTATTTTTGAAATGGCGACCCATTTCCCATTTTAAATCACGTTAACTTTATGGTTTATGGGTCCTTCGTTGTTATGGCTTTTTCATTGTCAATTTTTTTTGCAATTGTCCTTGCTACTTGTTGGACAATAGCAGGGCACTCACGCACACACACACACACATGATATAATGGGTGTGTGTGCGTACGTGTCTGCATATCGCTGGTCGTCGTCCTCGTGGTTGTTGTAGTTGTGTGTGTTTCCTGTATTCATTATAATGCGATTGAAGTTTCCGATTTCCGCTCGTTTAGCATATTCAAATGCAAACACACAAAATTGGTTATGTTCAAGTATTTACAGGCAAAACTAACGCATAAACAACGCCATACAACTACAAATGTCATGACTAAGGGGCTAGCAATGGCTGATGGTCGAGTGTCACAGAAAGAAACTTAAATACCAATGTCAATATTTTGTAAGACCCCTCTGTGTCCGCATTGATGTGGATTGTCCTCAATGGCCATATGTCTCTATTATGTGTGTGTGCGGAATATTTTGTACGAGAATAGCCATTTCCGTTGTAGTTTTGTTAAAGGGCTTTGTCATAGTGATTTGAAAAACAAAATACAAAAATGCTCTTGGGTTATTGAAATGTCATGTTAAGTCCTTGAAGGGACTAGAAGGCTTTGCCTAGGGTTGTTATTTAAACTTATTAATTTAAAGAAAACTTTTTAAGGCGTGGATTTTTTAATAGTTTTTTCTCTTTTTTTCACGGGACTTTTAAGATTAAAGATTTTTAAAACAATTTTTTTCTCGAGCCTAATAAGGCGTGGATTTTTTAAACAATTTTTTTCTCGAGCCTTATATGGCGTGGATTTTTTAAAGAATTTTTTTCTCGAGCCTTATAAGGCGTGGATTTTTTAAAGAATTTTTTTCTCGAGCCTTATAAGGCGTGGATTTTTTAAAGAATTTTTTTCTCGAGCCTTATAAGGCGTGGATTTTTTAAAGAATTTTTTTCTCGAGCCTTATAAGGCGTGGATTTTTTAAAGAATTTTTTTCTCGAGCTTTATAAGGCGTGGTATTTTTTAAAGAATTTTTTTCTCTCGTGCCTTATAAGGCGTGGATTTTTTAAAGAATTTTTTTCTCGAGCCTTATAAGGCGTGGATTTTTTAAAGAATTTTTTTCTCGAGCCTTATAAGGCGTGGATTTTTTAAAGAATTTTTTTCTCGAGCCTTATAAGGCGTGGATTTTTTAAAGAATTTTTTTCAAGGCCATGCCTTATAAGGCGTGGTGTTTTTAAAGAATTCTTTCTCCAAGGCCATGCCTTATAAGGCGTGGATTTTTTAAAGAATTTTTTCTCCAAGGCCATGCCTTATAAGGCGTGGTGTTTTTAAAGAATTCTTTCTCCAAGGCCATGCCTTATAAGGCGTGGATTTTTTAAATAATTTTCTTCAAGGACTAGCTAAGCGTGGATTTTTTAAAGAATTTTTTTTCTGGGCATTACAAGGCGTGGATTTTTTAAAGAATTTTTTTCTCGAGCCTTATAAGGCGTGGATTTTTTAAAGAATTTTTTTCTCGAGCCTTATAAG
>NW_026883683.1:0-52095 GCF_032173495.1 Musca vetustissima
AAGGACCATCACAAGAGGCGTGGATTTTTTAAAGAATATCTTTTCAAGGACCATCACAAGAGGCGTGGATTTTTTAAAGAATATCTTTTCAAGGACCATCACAAGAGGCGTGGATTTTTTAAGGAATATTTTTCAAGGACCATCACAAGAGGCGTGGATTTTTTAAGGAATATTTTTCAAGGACCATCACAAGAGGCGTGGATTTTTTAAGGAATATTTTTCAAGGACCATCACAAGAGGCGTGGATTTTTTAAGGAATATTTTTCAAGGACCATCACAAGAGGCGTGGATTTTTTAAGGAATATTTTTCAAGGACCATCACAAGAGGCGTGGATTTTTTAAGGAATATTTTTCAAGGACCATCACAAGAGGCGTGGATTTTTTAAGGAATATTTTTCAAGGACCATCACAAGAGGCGTGGATTTTTTAAGGAATATTTTTCAAGGACCATCACAAGAGGCGTGGATTTTTTAAGGAATATTTTTCAAGGACCATCACAAGAGGCGTGGATTTTTTAAGGAATATTTTTCAAGGACCATCACAAGAGGCGTGGATTTTTTAAGGAATATTTTTCAAGGACCATCACAAGAGGCGTGGATTTTTTAAGGAATATTTTTCAAGGACCATCACAAGAGGCGTGGATTTTTTAAGGAATATTTTTCAAGGACCATCACAAGAGGCGTGGATTTTTTAAGGAATATTTTTCAAGGACCATCACAAGAGGCGTGGATTTTTTAAGGAATATTTTTCAAGGACCATCACAAGAGGCGTGGATTTTTTAAGGAATATTTTTCAAGGACCATCACAAGAGGCGTGGATTTTTTAAGGAATATTTTTCAAGGACCATCACAAGAGGCGTGGATTTTTTAAGGAATATTTTTCAAGGACCATCACAAGAGGGGTGCATTTTTTAAGGAATATTTATTCAAGGGACACCAAGAGGCGTGAATTTTTTAAGGAATATTTTTCAAGGACCATCAAGAGGCGTGGATTTTTTCAAGGACCACCAAGAGGCGTGGATTTTTTAAGGAATATTTTTTCAAGGACCATCACAAGAGGCGTGGATTTTTTAAGGAATATTTTTCAAGGACCATCACAAGAGGCGTGGATTTTTTAAGGAATATTTTTCAAGGACCATCACAAGAGGCGTGGATTTTTTAAGGAATATTTTTCAAGGACCATCACAAGAGGCGTGGATTTTTTAAGGAATATTTTTCAAGGACCATCACAAGAGGCGTGGATTTTTTAAGGAATATTTTTCAAGGACCATCACAAGAGGCGTGGATTTTTTAAGGAATATTTTTCAAGGACCATCACAAGAGGCGTGGATTTTTTAAGGAATATTTTTCAAGGACCATCACAAGAGGCGTGGATTTTTTAAGGAATATTTTTCAAGGACCATCACAAGAGGCGTGGATTTTTTAAGGAATATTTTTCAAGGACCATCACAAGAGGCGTGGATTTTTTAAGGAATATTTTTCAAGGACCATCACAAGAGGCGTGGATTTTTTAAGGAATATTTTTCAAGGACCATCACAAGAGGCGTGGATTTTTTAAGGAATATTTTTCAAGGACCATCACAAGAGGCGTGGATTTTTTAAGGAATATTTTTCAAGGACCATCACAAGAGGCGTGGATTTTTTAAGGAATATTTTTCAAGGACCATCACAAGAGGCGTGGATTTTTTAAGGAATATTTTTCAAGGACCATCACAAGAGGCGTGGATTTTTTAAGGAATATTTTTCAAGGACCATCACAAGAGGCGTGGATTTTTTAAGGAATATTTTTCAAGGACCATCACAAGAGGCGTGGATTTTTTAAGGAATATTTTTCAAGGACCATCACAAGAGGCGTGGATTTTTTAAGGAATATTTTTCAAGGACCATCACAAGAGGCGTGGATTTTTTAAACCATCACCATATTAATATTTTTTCAGAGAATATCATAAGGTCAGGGTTTGTTTTATTGTGTTCTTTGACCCACTGTAACTCCGATACACCCGATCTACCACATGAGAAGAGCATGAAAGGAACAATCATTAAAACAACGTTTTGTATAAATTATGCTAATGACGCTTCAATTGATTTGTAATAAAAGTTGCGAATAACGTAAAACTAAGATAAATATTCGCAAATCACGCACTTTGTTCTCCCTAAGCACGGCTTGTTTTATTGTCTCACTCTGTGTCCGATTTCTGTTTTTTTTTTCTTTTTTTTGCAATATTTGTTTTCGTTTCATTGGGAGTTGAGATTTTTAACTGAATCAATTCATTTGCGATAGAAGAAAAAGAAGAAGCAGATGCTAGTTCACTCAATAAAGTTATTGGTGTTGTTGTTACCGCTGTTGCTGTTGTTTGTATTACTGTTCACTCGGATGTTTGTTGTGTTGTGTCGTGTTGATAGTTGCTGTTTTCAATGTTGTTATTCCTTTCGTTTTATTTCATTTTATATTTTTTTCTGGAGGCAACAGTCATACGTCTGTGCGATCACATTGCAAATTCGTGCGGCATCTCCTTTTTATTTGTATTCAACAACAAGAACATAGTAGTCGTAGTATTTCGGTTTGTCGCAGTGACGAGTGTATTTATAAGCGCAAAATCGCATGTTTAGTTATTCAAATTAAACGGTTGTCCTCCATCTGTACCAGATATGTATTCTTCCCAGGCGTCTGATTCCTTTCAAATTCAATGTCGTCGTCGTACTATTTTGCCATGTTGTGGATTATTGGTAGAGAGAGAGTGAGATGAGGAGAGGTGTGAAAATGTATAGAGATTCATTTCGTATGCATCGAAATGATTGTAATTTGCATTTTGCAAATGATCCGTCTCTGAAATGGCGATATATGATCTGATTAGTTTTTATTTTTCGCTAAAATTAAACTGTTTAAAGTTTTATAAGATCGCCGAGAGCCAAAAGGTGTTGAAATGTTAATAAAAATCCGAATGCAAATAATGTATTTAAATTTTAGAGAACGTTAAGAACAAGCGAGAAGGGAATAATTTGATTATTCTCTTCTCGCATTGGTATTTTCTACCAATTGAGTTTCAAAAATATTAATTATAACCAATTTAGTTGAAAAACGTGGAACCCAGCCGAAAAAGTATGTATAATTTTCGGTAAGAAAAGTGTATATCCAATGTGCGTCCAAAATGCTACAACTATGATGATCGAAAGGACTCTTCCGCATCCTTAAATAAAACAGTTTTCCAAAATTATTTTATAGACGAGCATGTACATGAAAGTAACAGACGATGAGTCCTTGTAAAATTGAACAGTGTGTAATATACTCTTCAATCTCTCTTTAATCAAAAGTACAAAAATGGTTTTCAATAACACAAAAAAGTGGAATTTTTAATTAAAATTGTATTTACCAATGCCTATATAAGATCGGCCTGAAAGTGAAATCATAGAGAAAACAGCTGCTTCAAAAATTCTTAACGTTTATAGAATACAGTTGTATAAATGTAAGTTCAATTTGATTCCTTTTCATATTTAGACGTAACTAGTATCAAATGATAAGTTATTTGTTAAAGAAACCCAATCGGATTCGAATTCGTCGAATAAACTTTTGATACTATTTGTGAAATAGACATATATCCCATTTTCAATACCAAACCAAAGCTATACGTAAATACTGTCTTCTCTATTCTCTACAGTTTGGATTTTTTAAACCAATATTTTCAACTACTATAAGAATAGTTTTCAAGTTCTATTAAAGAGTTGGATTTTTATAACCTGCAAAACTATGTTATCAGGGTATTATAGCATTGTGCAGCCCCAACAGTTTGTAACTCCGCGAAATATTATTCCTAGTATACCGCTCCTATAAGTATACCGCTCGTCATATCTCGACTAGCAGAGTCGATCTAAAACTGCGTCCGTCCGTCCTTTTGTAAACACGACAGAGGCCACAGTTATGGACCAATCGTCACAAATGTGTCGTGTTGTTTTCGGTCCCCAAATATTTGGGTGATGAAATGGACCAAAAACATTATTTTTGTCTGTTTTTCTGGTCGCTCTAGAGGCCACAATTATGACCCGAACACCACGAGAAATCACAAAATTTGTATTTTGGAGCGAATATATTTAGTCCTGATGATGATTGGTTTATATTCCGAGGAGCAAATTTATCACAATCTAAAGTGATCAAAGTTTTATTAAATGGGTTAAATATTCACCTTAAGAAAACAAGATTTGAAAAATATGCCAGGGTTAGAAAGTGGAACTGTTGACCTTTAATCGGTCAATCCACCTTTATTGCTCCGCTCACTGGTTTAAAGAATTTCTTAAGAACCATCTGATGGCGTGGATTTTTAAAGAACATAAGAAGGCGTAGATTTTTAAAGAACATAAGAAGGCGTTGATTTTTAAAGAACATAAGAAGGCGTAAATTTTTAAAGAATAGTTTTTCTCAGGACCATTTGATGACGTAAATTTGTTAAAGAATTTTTTAAAGAGCATCAAATGGCTTAGGTTATTTTTCAAGGGCCAACAGAATACATAGATTTTTAAGAAATATTTTTTAGGAATCATCGTAACAAGCTCTGTTTAAAAAATTCGTTTCGGTCCTTCAGATATTTAAAAAAATATTTTTCTAGGTCCTTCAGTTAGGACCTTGTTTGGTCTTTTAAAGAAATCGACGCCTTGTAATGGTCCTTAAAAAAATCGACGCCTTGTAAAAGTCCTTTAAAAAATCGACGCTTGTAATGGTCCTTTAAAAAATCGACGCTTGTAATGGTCCTTTAAAAATCCACGCCTTGTAATGGTCCTTTAAAAAATCCACGCCTTATAATGGTCCTTTAAAAAATCCACGCCTTATAATGGTCCTTTAAAAAATCGACGCCTTATAATGGTCCTTTAAAAAATCGACGCCTTATAATGGTCCTTTAAAAAATCCACGCCTTATAATGGTCCTTTAAAAAATCGACGCCTTATAATGGTCCTTTAAAAAATCCACGCCTTATAATGGTCCTTTAAAAAACGCCATGTAATTCTTTAAAAAATCCACGCCTTGTAATGGTCCTTTAAAAAATCCACGCCTTGTAATGGTCCTTTAAAAAATCCACGCCTTGTAATGGTCCTTTAAAAAATCCACGCCTTGTAATTGTCCTTTAAAAAATCCACGCCTTGTAATGGTCCTTCAAAAAATCCACGCCTTGTAAAGGTCCTTTAAAAAATCCACGTCTTGTAATGGCCATTTAAGAAATCAAC
This sequence comes from Musca vetustissima, assembly GCF_032173495.1. Lineage (NCBI taxonomy): Eukaryota > Metazoa > Arthropoda > Insecta > Diptera > Muscidae > Musca > Musca vetustissima. Next base: position 5,211 of record NW_026883683.1, read on the forward strand.
GCATTGTACCAGCGATACCACCTCACTGACAAGTTCACTGAGAAGTTCGTTGGTGCCTGACTTCGTATTTAATTAGGCATTTGAAGACGAGGATATTTAAAAAATATTTTCAATTTTTCATTTATTTTCCATATATTGATAATATTCTGAGGATATTTGGTCATCAGTTCGTATTGTTAAAAAAATTGTCCTAGCAGTAGAAAAAAATACCCATTTAAAAGTTCAACGGAATTGGTGACACGTTTAAAGTTGGATCCTCAATAACAGGGCTATGGTAACAGGCCTGCATGCCCGGAAACTATCAAGAAAGTTATTTTATTTCTGAAAAAATCGGAACGCCAGATTGCCTTTCGCAAAGCTCACACCAATTGGAATCCTCAGTGGAGAAATATTACGCTCTCCGATGACTTAAAGTAAAAAAAATTACCGTGAGAAAGTCCAAAAATGTTTCAGATTTTACATTATAAAATAACTAAGTCAGTTTTTTATTCAAAATTCAAATGGAAATAAATTATATTTGGAAATAATTATAGAATAAAACGGACTTAATATTCGTTATTACAATAATAATAGTAATGTTTCATTTGGCTCACACAAAATTTCACCTGACAATCATCATATGAACTTAGAGAAAAAATATTTGAAAACTTTGCGTGATTAACAATGAGCATCATCATCATCTTTCAAAAGTCAACATTGCAATGTGACTTCGATTGCAATCACAATGATCATATGTTAGGTGATTAACATAACTGAAGATAATCCTTAACTCTGGAAAAAAATATAAGCGGCGGCTAATTAAGACGTATTTAAAATCTTAAAAAAAAAATGATAAAAATCAACTAAGAAAAAAAGTGAGCATCACATGCGTGGTGTTCATCAAATTTTGTTATAGCTACAGATAACACTCGTGGGATAAAAATAGTTTATTATTATATTATATCAATAGGATTATACATATACCTTCAAGATATAGAAAAATCGGATTTCGCCTAAAAATCTTGATATTTCGATGGGAAACATTGATTAATATATACCCTCACAAATATAACATTGATTCTATATACAACCAGTGAGCGGAGCAGTATAGTCGGACAAGGCTGACCAAACGATACCCTACACTACTACCAGGGAACTCATCTTTCTGCGGATGTTTATTTCGAGCCTGGGCAATATTTCGTGATGTTTGCACTATTTTGACCGATTAGAGATCGACGGCACCCTCCTTTACACTAAACTATTTTCCAAATATTCCCAATATTCATTACAGCCCTGCTAATTACTTATCCAGATTCCCTTCATCTTGGGTTGTGTTGTGATGTTCGGCTTGTGGCCTATAAATCGACTCAAAAAATAACACAAAAAATTATGTTTTCGGTCCCAGTCATCCCAATTTTGATGATCACATATCAACGAAAATTATAGGCGTTTTTCTTGATCATAAGGGGAACCTCTTGGAAAATTTTAAAGCGATCAGCGCTATATTTCCGCCCTCTAGTGGGGTAATAGGTTACTAAAGCACCTGCAAATATTTAAGTGTTTCTCCCACATCCGAGTACATACGACCATATAATTGGTATCAATTTGACTTGCTAAATATTGGCCGATCTTTATCAAAACAAGCATGCTTATTCTTCGGCCGATCCCCTTCTCCATGTAAAGTTTCGCGATGTTTGGACCATAATTGTGGGGTCTGGAGCGACCAGAAAATCAGACAAAAATAAAGTTTCACCCACTAAATATTAACCGATCTTTACCAAAAACAATATGGGTCTTCGTTGGCCAGAACCCATCCTACATGCAAAGTTTGGTCCATAACTGTGGCCTATATCGTGTTTACAAATTATAATTGACAGACGGACAAACAGACACACATGTCTAGATCTGCACATGTCCTTAACTGTAATGACTCTCCTAAAAGTTAGCATTCCCCTACACATTCTCCTGAACCTATCTGTATATTTCATTCAATATTAAAAAAAAAAAAAAATCCTAAAGATGTTCATAGAATCAAAGCTATTAATCTGACTTGCCGAAACGCAACTCATTATCAAACGGCAGCAGCAGCAGCAACAGTAGTAGTCATTGCAACGGTTGCTCTTCACTCATAACTGCAAAGTTTTCTTTTTATTTTTTTTTTTCAGTTTAACAATTTTTCATTGCTGTATTTTTTACGAGTGTTGCAATAATTGTACAAGAAAAGTTGTTGGTGTTGCTCTTTGTTGAACTCGCAATGGAACGCAAAAAAAACAATCCGAGGAAGACGAAACAAAGCGTATTCGGCTGATTATACTGTCAGTTGTTAAGTTGGCGGCTGGATGGTTTGGTTGTCGGTTGGTGGCAACAACTTTGGCTGGTGACGATAGTCGACGAGGCTAGTGTTGCTGCTACTGCTGCTGATGATGTTATTATTGTGTGTTAGGTTTATTACTCGGATGGTTCGTCTTTTTTTTATAATACGCTTTTTGTTTTTAGCGTTTTTTTTTTTTTGCATTGAAGATGACAATCATTTAATTAGAAAGTTTCCCATAGGCTCTTAATTGTTGTTGATGACATTAAGTCGTCGTTTGTCGTTTGGCTTTTGTTGCTCGTTGGCAATGGTGTTTCACACTGTGAGTGAGTGTGTTTGTATGTATTTTAGCCAAATACTCGCCTCTCATCTATACCTCATAGATGTTATTGTGTGTGTGTGTTTGCCATACCATGACAATATACTCTCGGTATATTGTCAGTATGCTACAGAAGTTGGCCTATCGGTTTGTCTGTCTGCCTGCCGGTCGTTGCTTTGGTCCGAACATTTTCTATTTTTCTAGCTGGTGTTAATTATGTGTTATGAAAACTTATATGAAAGAAGAAAAAAAAATGTTTAAAATAAAAATTGGCCAACAGCAGTAGAAGTTTAGTGTGTTTTTTATTTAATTTTTTGTTTCTCCATTTTAAGCACAGGTGCTGGAATGAAGAAATTATCCAGTCTATGGTCTTTTTAGGCAGAACGGTGGGAACAGGGACGTATGCAGGATTTCATTTCGGGGGGATAAGGGTAAGTAAGATAAGGCTGGGTTTTTGGAAATTCGAACTAGAAGGGTACGAAAAGTACTAAAATGTACCAAATATGGTATTGGGCGAACAGATAGAGCTAGAATTCTGAAATTTGAAATGTGGGTCACTGATGAAATGTTAGAAAGATGTGCAAAAGGGTTTTTGGAAAGTCGAGCTATAAGTGTACGAAAAGTACTAAAATTTACCAAATTTAGTTCTAATTGTATATATATTGCACATATAAAACTAGAATCTTGAAATTTTATAAGGAGTACAGGATGAGAAGTGGTGTTGATGTATGAAAAAGGTTTAATAAATTCGTACTTATGTGTATAAAAAGTACAAAATGGTACTAAGTTTGGTACTATTTGAATTTAGGCGAGTGTATAGAGATGGAATCCTGAAAAGAGGGAGTATAGGATTGAGGTACAGGATTGAGGTACCTTAAAAAAATCGTACTTATGTATACGACAAGTACTAAATGGTACTAAATTTGGTGCAATTTGAATTTATGTGAACTGATAGAGCTGGAATCTTCAAATTTGGGAATTAAAATGACTTTTGGAGTGTAGAATTGAGGTAGTTAGGAAATTCGTACTTATTGATAGGAAAGGTACTTAATAGTATTAATTTAGTAAAATATGGATTTTGCTTGAAAGACAGAACTTTCGTTCCATAACCCGAGCTTTAAAAAGATTTCCAGCCGCGTCGGTCTTATGCGCAGGTTCTCCAGTTTTAAAGATCATATTCGGAAATGTTGTCTTCCACTTGATCTTTGCATCTTATTCGAGGCCTTCCCCTTCTGCGTGAACGATCAGCTGGTTCGCTTTAATATGCCTTTTGGGCTGGGGCATCTTCATCCAGTCTCACAACATGACCTAGCCAACGTAGACGCTGCAGCTCAATACGTCTAACAATGCCGATGTCCGAGAATAGCTGGTACAGCTCATGGTTCATTCGACGGCGATATTCACTGTCAATGCAGATCGGTCCATAGATCTTTCAGAGAATTTTTCTCTCAAACACTCCAAGAGCTGCCTCATCTGTTTGCATAAGTACCTATGCTTCAGATCCATATAATAGCACGGTCTGGCGGCAGGTGGCTTTGCTGTTGAGTTGCTTACTCAGACCATAGTAGCATCTGTTGGCCAACCTTATCCTTTTCCGTATTTCAAAACTGATGTAATTAGTTTTATTTATGGCGGTACCGAGGTATATAAAATCTTTGACTACCTCGAAGCTGTAGTTCTCAAGTTCCACAGTTGGTCCGAATCTACTATACGTCTTGGTCCAATAATGTCATTGACCACTGACTTCAGTCGTTCACACAGCATGCTGGATAGCCCTTTATATGTGATGAGAAGGAGACTTATTCATCTATAATTGGCACATATCGTATTGTCTATTTTTTATGCACGGGACACAGGATGCTGAGGTTCCAATCATTGGGCATGCATTCCTCTAGCCAAATTGTACTAATCAGCTGGTGCATGCTCCTTACCAGCATCTGACCACCATGCTTGAATAGTTCGGCTGGTAGCCCATCGGCTCCTGCTGCTTTATTATTCTTCAGCCGAATGATTGCTATTCTGACCTCATCTTGGCTAGGTGTATACAATCTATACCGTCATATATTATTAGTTCTGGGGTATCTTTTTCACCGCCACTATTTGATACCAGAACCTTTTCAAAATGCTCCTTCCAGATCCTCAACACGCTGTCTGTATCTGTCACCAGGTTTCCTTCTTCATCTCTACAGGAGGATGTGCCTGCACCAAAGCCTTCTGTTTGGTGTTTTACTCGTTGGACTTCATTCTGACTCCTGTACATCTCAATTTGCTCACTATCACATTTTTCTTGTTTTTCCTTTTTTTTTTTTTTTTTTTGCTGAAACTACGTTTCTCCCCTCTATTTTTCTCCCGATAATTCTCTATCGCATTACGTGTTTCTACTGTCTGCAGGGTTGCCCTATACGATAGAGCTGAAAACCTGAAATTCAGAATTATGATTAATATTGAAAAATTTGGAAATTCGCACGAAAAGTACTAAACGGCACTAGATTTGGTACAATTTTATGATAGCTGGAAACTTAATATGTGGAATAATTGTTGTTGTTGGAATATAGAATTGAAATATAGAAGCATAGTACTTATGTGTACTAAACGGTACTACCTGCTAATTCCCACACCGTCTCCATCCCCACCCAACGATAATTCCACAAGCCAACAAAGTTCGGGAATGGTGACCCTACTAGTTTCGGTCCATGATCCGGGACTAGTAAACCCAGAGGCACAGCCAGAAACACCAGAATACCCTCACGGGCAGCAATATATGTTGCTCCGTTCGCCAAATTGTATGGTCGTAAAGGAAATCGGTGAAATCGATATATATCTATATCTTCAATATATATCTATAGCTTCAATGGATCGATTATACAAATTGAAGAAACGCGCCATGAACTTTCTTAACAAAGCACGCATTTTAGTTATGAAATTCAATGATTGGAAAGCGTTGATCGTTTGTATGACGATTCATCATCGTTAAATTATGGAGCAAACTGAAGATGTATGACAGAAAAACAAAACACGAGATATGTGTAAACTGTTAAAAACAGTGTTACCAAAAAGATAATAGGTAAAAAATCACCTTTATAGGTGTAATAAATGCATAATGTCATTGTGTAATAAAACTGCAGAATTCCCTCAGACCATTGACCATCTATTTCCTGATATGAGCCCAAAAATGTTGTTCCGAATATCAAACTTGGTACATGTTACGCAGCTAAAAGCCCGCAGTTTGTAAATTAGTTAAATTGTCTATCTACCTGTTCTGGATGCCTGGTAGGTTTGATCAATTTCTGAAAGAAAATGTCCAGCTGAGCCTGACATCGTTCATCAATTTGTTCCACCTCTACACTGCCATTGTGTAAAGTACTATTAAGTAAATAGTGTATATAGTTGAGTTATTTCTTTATGTACCTTCTTCGTTTATTGAAAAAAAAACAGATAAACAGATTTTAACAAAATACTAAATATGTGCGTCTATTTATGGACGTCTAAAAATGCCTCCCAATGAATTTGAAAAAAAATCCCAAAAATGTGGTGCAATTTTGCGCAAATTTCACAAAAATACCAGGCGCCCAGAATGAAGTAGCAAGTTGCCCGCCAAAAATATTAATATTTCGAAAAATTTAGTCTGGCAACACCCGCGAAAAACATTCGAGCACCTAAAAGTATTGCCAGATGCAAATTTTTAAATTTTTTTTGCGGGCTACTTTCTATTTTCTTCTGGGCGCCTGGTATTTTTGTGAAATTTGCGCAACAAATGCACACAACCAGGTGAATGAGAAATTGTGACGTCATCGCACAAATTATTAATTTTCTTAACAACTAAGACTACTTATTCTATTGTAAACCTTCCTTGTGGAATTTTATGAGAGAAGAGGATAATTCCAAAATATATATTGATCGTTATCGGCGGGCCTGCCATATTTTCCAATATTTTTTTTATATTTTTCGATTGTCATCATACGGGAATTCGAGCATATATAATTCGTAAAAACCTGGACGAAAAATAAAAGGCATTAAATATATATATATATATATATATATATATCAGCATTAAATAGAATCTTGAAATTTTGGGTGGGGTTCACTCTTGGTCCAAAGGTGACAGATAAGGCTGGGTTTAGGAAATTCGTATATAGAACGGTACGAAAAGTACTAAATGTGATACCATTTGTATTTGGCGAACCGGTCGAGCTAGAACTATTCAATTTTAAATGAGGGTCACTGATGGAGTGTAGAATAGATATAGCAAAGGGGTTTTTTTGGACATACGAACTATAATTATACGAAAAGTACTAAAATGTACTAAATTTAGTTCAATTCCGTAGCATGTGAATGGTTGGAGCTAAAAACTTGAAATTTGGAATGCAAATTAAGGTTGAAAAGCAGGGTCGATATAACGAGCTTTGACTTTGGAAGTGTGTACTTATGTATACGAAAAGTACTACATGGTACTATATTCGGGACAAATTTAATTTGGAGGTACAAATCGAGTTGGAATCCTGAACATTTAAATTAACATAGAAGTGTAGGATTGGGATATATACGTAGTTTTGGACTCTTTTTTACTTATGTGTACGAAAAGTACTAAATCGTACTATAATTGGTACCAAATTTGGATTTGGGTGAACCGATAGAGCTGGAACAATGAATGCAATTTGGAGACAGGATCACTGTTGGGGTGTAGGATTATGGCATGTAGAGAATTTTGAAAAGTCGTACTAATGTCTAACTACTAAAAGTCGTACTATGGCACCAAATTTGGATTTGGGTGAACTGATAGAGCTGGAAGCTTTATATTTGGTGTTAATATCATTGTTGGGGTAGCTAATTGAGCTATTGAGGAAATTTCGAAATTCCTACTATTGTGAACTAAATTTTGTAAAATTTAAATTTTGGGTGAACCGATGCGATGAAGTTTTGGACCGATGCGATGACGTTTTGGAAATTTGTACTAAATGGTACCAAATGCTGTGGTTTGAGTGAACCGACTGAGTTGGAATTTTGAAATTTGACATTCGGATCACTTTTGGGGTGTAGGATTGGGCTTTGTGAGAATGTTTTGGAAATTCGTACTAATGTGTACTACATTTGGTACAATTTAACTATTAGGTGAACCAATTGAGGTGGAATAGTTGAGATTTGGAAATAAGGTTACTGTTAGAGTGTTGGAGGTTTGGGGTATGGTTGTAGCTGGAATCTTGAAATTTGATGTTAGAATCACTGTTGGGGTGTAGGGTTTGGCTTTGTAGAAAGTGTTGTGTACTAAATTTGGTACAAATTAAATTGTGGGTGAACCAATACAGATGGAATCCTGAAATTTGGCCTTAGGGTTACTGTTGGGATGTAGAATTGGGACATATTTTGGACATTTATACTAATGTGTACAAAATGGTACCAAATGTGTGGGTGAACCGATAGAGCTGGAATCTTTAAATTTGATGTTAGGATCACTGTTGGAGTGTAGGATTGGGCTTTATAAGAAGTTCGTATTAATATGAACTAAATTTTGTACAATTTAATTTTTGGGTGAACCAATACAGCTGGAATCCTGAAGTTTGGAGATAGGTTTACTGTTATGGTATAGGATTGGAATATGTAGAAAGTTTTGGAAATTTGTACCACTGTGTACAAAATGCTACCACATAAGGATTTGAGTGAATCGATAGAGCTAGAATCTTGAAATGTGAAGTTAGGATCACTGTTGGGATGTAGGATTCAGGTAGGTATAAAGTTTTGGAAATTCGTACTAATGGGTACAAACTGGTACCAAATTTGGATTTAGGTAAACCGACGAGCTGGAATCTTGACATGTGAAGTTAGGACAACTGTTGGGGTGTTGGATTGGGGTATGTGGAAAGTTTTGGAAATGTCTACTAAATGACACTGAATTTGGTACAATTTGGATTAAAAGTTAAAAGATAGAGTTGGAATCCTGAAATGTATTAATAAGTTTTCCATTGGATTGCATGATGTAGGTAGTAAGGGAAATTTGTACTAAATTTGATAAAATTGGATGTAAGATTGAGCTATGTAGAAAGTTTTGGAAATTTATACTAAAGAGTACAAATTTGGAATTCGGTGAACCGATAGAGCTGGAATCTTGAAATTTGATGGTAGGATCACTGTTGGAATGTAGGATTGGACTTTGTATGAAGTTTGTACTAATGTGAACTAAATTTTGTACAATTTAAATTTTGGGTGAACCAATACAGCTGGAATCCTAAAATTTAGAGATAGGGTTACTGTTAGGATTGGGATATGTAGAAAGTTTTGGAAATTTGTATCAATGTGTACAAAATAGTACCAAATGTGGATAGAGCTAGAATCTTGAAATTTGAAGTTAGGATTACTGTTGGAGTGTAGGATGTTGGAAGTTTTGGAAATGTCTACTAATGTGTACTAAATGGCACTAAATTTGGTCCAGTTTGGGTTAAAAGCTAACCGATAGAGCTGGAATCCTGAAATTGAGTAATAAGTTTTCCATTGGATTGCATGATTTCCATTGGAAGTTATGGCAATTTATGTAAATGTTTGTTAACTGGTACTTAATTTGGATTTGGATGAAGCTATATTTGAAATTTCGAAATTTTACACGAGTACAAAGGATAAAAAATTACAACAAATTTTGAATAGAGCTATTTTTTTTGCGGTTAGAATTGGTGTGTATGGTTGAGATATGGAGGTAGTTTTGGAAAAAAGTACTATAAAAGAACATAGGTACTAAATGGTTTCAAAAGTGTTAATAATGTTTGGTATTGGGTTTTAAATATTTCCCACATTCGCTAACGAAGTAGCGTGTATATGCTAGTATATTTATATTAGGAAACAGATTTTCGTCACATACTACAATCGCATTAAATGGATTAGATGCGATTAGGTCGCGGATATTTCGCTTTCCACATAGTAATCCGCAGATCCACTTTCAGATATTTTTCATAAAATTGTATGAATTATTTAAAATCTGCCCCCCCCCCCTGCCTACGTCCCTGAGTTGGAATGTGTACAAATGTATGTTGTTTTTGATGTGTGCCTGTCTATGAGTGTGTGTGTGTGTAGATATTTGTTAAGTTAATTACAAATAAAAAATCGCCTGAGGTGTTCTTGTCGCATACTTTTCAGACAATGGACGTTTATACAGCTCTGTTGCGGTTATTTTTTGAGTATTTTTTTCCTTACTTGTTCTGTTCGTTATTTCGCTCTCATAATTTCGATTTAGTTGTAAATCGCATGTAATGCTTATCATGTTGGGTAAGGAGAATTTTCATGAGTCGTGGTCGTATTGACGACAAGGGGCCTTGTGATGATTTAGATAGAATATCAGTATTTATCTCGGGTGGCGTAGGGGATGATAGATACACTGACTTCACCGTGGTGTCATCTGGGGTACCTATTTTCAAGGATCTGGAAGGAGCATTTTGAGAAATTTCTGGTATGAGATAGTAGCGGTGAAGAGGATACCCCAGAACCAATAATAGATAACGGTATAGATTGTATACCACCTTGCCAAGATGAGGTCAGAATAGCAATCGGCTGAAGAATAATAAAGCGCAGGGTTACCAGCCGAAGACTGGTGGTCAGATGCTGGTCAGGAGCATGCATCAGCTGATTAGTACAATTTGGTTAGAGGAATGCATGTGCAATGATTGGAACTTCAGCATCCTGTGTCCCGTGCACAAAAAAGGAGCCTGTATTCCTGGAAAATACCCACGAAAAACTCATGTACTATAAAGCCGCATTCGACAGCCCTATCCGTTCAGAGGTTTTTAAAGCCATGTCTGCGTTCGGCATTCCTGTAAAATGAATACGGCTATGCAGGATAACATTAACTGGCACAAGGTCAGCAGTTAAAGTCAGAAAGGAACTTTCGGAGCAATTCAATACCGAACGAGAATTTAGAAACAAGGCCACCTCCCGCCAGACCAAACTCACACTCTACAAGACGCTGATACTATCCGTGCTATCCGTTATATGGATCTGAAGCATGGGTACTTACGCAACCAGATGAGGCAGCTCTTGGAGTGTTTGAGAAAAAAATTCTCCGTCAATCTGCGTTGACGGTGATTATCGCCGTCGAATGAGCCATGGTACACCGGCATTGTCAGACTTATCGAGCTGCTAGGTCATGTTGTCAGAATGGATAAAGATGTCCTAGCTTAAAAGCCATATAAAAGCGAACCAGCTGATTGTTCACGCAGAAAGGGAAGGCACGAATTCGATGGAATTCGTAAGTAAGTATCGGTATTTATAGAATATTTAACTTCGCACTACTGACTATTTTTTATTCGCCGATTTGAATAAAAAGCAAAGGGCCTCACATCATTAAAATCCGTACCTGCAAAAAATTACAGTAGTTAAAAAAACAGTAAGCTGTTGGTTGATTACTCCTTTTTTCTGTGTTGTCTCCTCCATCCACCTGGAGATGATGATTATTCTGTGTGGTGTCCCCCCATAAAATTGAGAGTTGACTTTTTAATTTTTAGTGTCATAAATAATACCGCATCTTCTTTTTTGTTTTTCGTTTCTGTTATTTCAGACAAATTTTCAGCTGGACAGGGTTGGTTTCCCTTTTTTCCAGCCCATTCCTCACTAAAATAAGTATTGCAACTAAATAATAATTATTTCGAATGCATGATGATGTTGCGCATTTTAAAGACCATTAATTATGCGCTGAAGTGTATCATCATACATCATATTTAATAAAGTGTGAGGTTCTTCTTTGCAGAATACTTAAAAAAACTTACTTTGGTCTGTGTTGTCGTGGCAGTAGGCATGACAGCCGAGTCATGTCCAAATTTCCGATTCTAGGAATTATTCAATTATCGATTGCCAGTAGATGTTGTTTTTTGTTTTCTTATTGCTAAAACAATGTTGGTTATTTTTTAACAATGTATTTAATGGTAATTTCATGCCATACTACCAACTACTATCATCGTGTGACATGTGTAACATTAAAAGTGTCATGATCAATCATAATAAATTGAAAATTGTTCAGTATGCAGAAGTATTAACTCGTGTTAGTTTTTTTCTGGAAAACGATATCACAATTTGAAATGTTGATGTAATGAATTGTTATTCTATAAAAAATACACATCATAGAATATTATAGTTTTAAAAAGGTAGAGACTTTAAAATATACCAAATAATTATTTCAATTGTTAGCTAAACGGAATGAAACCCATATTGTTACCCTCAGCTTTATGACTAATGATGGTAGAGAAACTTCGGACTACTATTTTTTTATATTATCGGCGTAACAACAGTAAAAACAAATTGTTCCAATAACATAGAATATATTCCATATACATAATATATATTTGCCTATACAAACGTTATTGCTTTATATTTAAAAATACTCAAAACGGTGGTATAAATACCTTGGTGGGTAATGTGGATCGGTATATGCGGTTAATGTGAACCAGCGACTTAAAAAAAGGTGGATTGTCTGTGATAAATTTATATTTATTTCAATTTTGGGTAACAATTTATGCAAACATATATGGGGTCAAGTTTTGGAAGACTACCGCTCTATACGCTGTTTTTAAAGGTCCTAGCTTCATTATCCAACCGAAAAACTGTAATTTCGCTTATCGAGTTGTCAGAGGGTAGAATACCTCTTCGCTAAAAAGTTTTTAATATGGGCTCTTGATGTGACGTAGACTCCATGAAAAGGACCCGCTTTTTTATAGTGGTTCACATTACCCGACATTGCATTTTTTATTTAAAAAAATATTAAGCTTAAAAAATATAACTCACCGATAATTGCAATCGGTGAGTTATATTTTTTAAGCTAACTAAACGTGTACTTGTGTTGAGGAAAATAACACAGATAACTTCTTAATATTTGAGAAAAACAATGTGTTCGATTATTGTGCAAAAAAAAATTCAAATCACAATTTTACAATCAGAGCTTAACTAAATTTTCCACATTGCCATTATGTATTGGCGTTTGCTATCACTAATTAGAAAAACATATATCAAGGCGTCGCACTATGTCGCGAGTTCATATAAACAGCGGCCAAAAATAGAAGGAGTTATCGTAAGTTAATAAAATTTGGTATATGTGCTTATTATTGGCCTAAAGAGCAACTGACAAAAAAAAATCGAAAGATCGGACCAAGATTTCGTATACCTCCCATACAATGGGTCTTGAGAATGTCACCCTTTTTGGCCTATAAAATCTTTAATATTCAAACAAATTCAATGAAAAGTGGCAATTTACATTTAATTAGGCCTCTAAAGCAACTGACCAAAAACTGGGTAGATCGGACCAAGATTCGATATACCTCCCATACAAAGGGTCTTGAAAATGTTACTATTTTGGGCTATATAATCTTTAATATTCAACCAAATTCAATGAAAATTGGCAATTTACATTTACTTATGCCTATAAAGCAACGGACCAAAAACCAAATTACATCAAATTTGGGCGAAGAAAGTAACAGGTGCTGTAATTTAGTTGTTGGCCCATATTTCAGATACCTAACATACCAAAAGTCCCTAAAGATGTAACTTTCTGTACTATAAAATCGTTATATGCAGCTAAATTTAGTATAGTAGTTTTATTTTTGTTATTTTTATTATAATATAATAAATATTTGATATCCTTTAGTAACTAATAAATTACTTGTTTATCATTCACAAAATTTTCAAAACACACATCAGAGATATATATAAAATAATGACTTCCCAAATGTACGATTTAGTATTATCCACGTTATAATCTCGGGCCTTTACTTTATGGCTGTTTAAGGATATTACTAGGTCGGATTGTAATATAAAATTCTAAATAAAATCCTTATTTAACTCGGCTTTAACAAAAGTTCGGGCTGCTACTAATTATTTGTTGGCATCTTGTGAAAGTCGCTTAAAGGGTATTGTACTGCACTTTGCATATCCCATGCCATGAACTAACATTTTTCTGTATAAACTTACCACAAAGGTAATTCATGTGCGACATCTAAATTTAGATTATAAGATTATGTCTCAAATGATCTGATAAATAAGTGTAATCTTCAATCTGACTGAAAATTTATTTAAAAGCTATATTTTAAAACCAATTCTCCCATATCTTCGCTTCGAATAACGTTTTTACCACTTAATTGCATATTTATGTAAAATATTGTATTATTTCTATGTTCTGAATACATATTCTCCTTCCTAATTGACCCTCAATAACTTATTTAATTGTATACATAACATATTTGACCATTCGCTTCTAACCATTTCATGAATATGCCATATTTTTTAATAAGGTGGTCACCAAAAAAGTTAAATAACTCTTAGGACCGCAGGACTCCGCAGCTAATTTTTTTTTATTCCTTAAATAACACACTTTTCACTACTCAAATAAAAAAAAATCAGAGCTAACCTTTTTTAAAATTTTTTTTTTCTGCTCCACTAATTTCAAAATTTGTTTTAAAAATTTGATGAACTAAGTACTACAAGTGTGGACGACTGTATACACCATATGATATCTATATACTTACAAACTAAAGAGAATCCTAGTTTTAACATCCACAGCAACCAAACTAAACACTTTTATAATAACCGTTAATTTGAATACTCAAATATTTGAGCATCAGAAAAACACACCCATTTTTCGAAAATATGGTAAAAAATATGTTTATAAATAATTATCAGATTTGAACCTTTGTAGAGACAAAACTACTTGACATATCGATATAAAATTTCATATTTATTCTAATTGGAGTGTTTTCTAGTAATCCTCATCAAAAAATTTGTCCTCCGTGGTACTTGGTTTTGACCATTTTTGGCCGCGGTCGTGACACTGTGCGTCGTTGTCATATTTCAAGAATTTTCTATGATATGGGGGTTGTTCATAGTCCACATTACCCAAAGTTACTCTATATACACGTTGCTATGGAAAAAAGTGCCTTATCGAAATATTTGTTATAGACCCACTTGTTTCTTTGGATTAAATTCATTTCCCACAATTTGGATTCGATTTTAAGACGTCTGGCTGGCTCGCACGATATCTTTCCGTGAGAGTACCCGATTTTTTTGCAAACTTTACACTAATATAACTATAGGATACATCATCTCTATTAGGTGGAATTACTACATCCGATATGTCATAGGCTGAGGGTATATATATGTATATGCCGATTGACACTTTTTGCTTGTTTCGGCTTATTTATACCCTTCACCACACTTTGGTACAGGGTATAATGTCTTTGAGAAAATGTTTGTAACATACAAAAGGAAGCAAGATAAGCGTCGATCAAAATGCTTTGAACAGAAATTTAATTTGTCAGCTCTTCTTGCCAGTCGTCAGCATGTTCAAAATACTTTGAACAGAATTTTGTATTTTTTGATCATTGTATTGTTGTAAAATAAGATTCTAAAAACCCACATGCAACGCGATTTTTCCATAGAGTCTTGGGAAAAAGACTTGATGAGAAAGAGAGAGCGAGAATGTACAGGCGGTTTAATCGAGACGCGCAGGAATTAAACGCCATATGTGCATATTTAAAGGATAGAATACCCTTCCGGCCAGAAGGTCTACTAAATGAATGGGTGATGATTATTAAAGACAAGTTGGCTGAACTGAAGCAACTTGCATCCAATATCAAGGATGAAAATATAACTGCAGATCTGGAGCAGGTGACCCAAATGTGTGACCCCATTGTAAAGGAAGTGGATGGAATCAAGCGGAATTATCTGGAGTTCTATTGTCCGATCTACGCTATGAACATGAGAATTTATGATTTCGCATTAGAGGAAATATACAACGAAGCCGATTATGTAATTGAGCGATGCGACGACGTGAAGAATGAATTACCCAACATTTAGAAAAATAAAGCCCTAACCGAGATGGAGTATCTGAAGGCTTCATATACGGAGATCAGAAAGTTGATTCCAAAAGTTACAAATGTGGAATTTTCTGAAGATATGTATATACTCCGATATAAAGGAGGAGCTGCATAATAAGCTAGAATATTCCAACGACATTTTGGTGCCCCCGGCACCAAATTAGTTACAAAAGGCAATGATGGATACAATCTACTGGAGAAAAAACATGAGTTAGAAGCTGATGGCTACGAAAAGCAGAAGTAAGAAGAAATCCTACAGTTTAGCGTAGTAATTTGGTGCACATATCCATATCCCGAAATACTACATTAGAGCCTCTTCGGTTGGAAAACGGCTAAAACACTAAAAGTAACGAATATTGGGTGGGACTTTATATGGGAGACATACCAAAATGGGCGGAACTTTAGTATAATAATTTCTTACGGTTGGAATATGCGGCTAAAACCCAAAAAAATAGCGAAAATTGGAAGAGACATTTATATGAAAGCCATATCAAAACATGGATTAAAAATGACAAGTCAGTGAAATCTCAAATTACAACCTTTCCGGTTGGAAAATACGTATAGAAGCCTCAAAATAAACGTGAATATTTTCTGTATAGATGCATGCCATGTTTTAAAAATGTGGTGTGCTAATACCGACAATTTGGTGGTAGCCATTCCAACACGTGCACCGATATACCCCAGTGCTGAATTTTAAAGCTCTATCTTAAATATTGCTATCTCTATCGTGATTTTTATTTGTTCTTCGACGAATCGTTACAAACGACATCACAATTTTAATATCGAACACATCTTATAATAGAGGGTATAATAAATTTTGATCCAAAGAGGTATTCTTTTTTTTTGTGGTTTCATATGAAAGTGGCCTGTTCAATAAAGATCAATATTCCGAACCTAGGCAATACTTCGCAATATTTGCACCCTCTTCACCGATTAGAGATAAACGTTTTCACTTTCTTATCCTAGCATATTTTCCAAAACTTCTTATCCCAAGGGGGCTTTTTTGCATGATGCTAATTTTATCATTTTATTCAGGAAGGTCTTGGAAGTTTGGTTTGATCCGCTGAATATTGACCGAGCATTAGTTGGCCAGATTTCCTTTCTCGTGTGATGTATTGCGTAGTTCTGGTAATAATAGTGGTCTCTATAGCGACTAGAAAACAAGGAAAATACGTTTATTTTTTTATCAATTTCATCCCCTAAATATGATTTAATAATCACCGAAGTTATAGGCGTGTTCCCTGATCATAAAAGGAACTTCATGTACAATTCAAAAGCGATCAGGGAGACATTTCCGCCCTTTAGAGGGGATAATAGACAATATCAGAAAACGTAGACCCTTGTAAATATGTACGTGTAACTCCCTCATCTGATAAAAAGCTATTCCTTGGTAAAATCCCTTTCTCCATGTAAAATATCGTAATGTTCGGTTCATAATTGTGGCTTCTAGAAGGACGAAAAAAACAATAGTTTTGGTCCATTTTATTCTTTAAATATTAACGGATCATAACCAAAACTAGAGGGCTTTTCTTTGGCCCGGACCGAACCTACATACCAAATTTCGATTGGTCGTGTTTACAAATTATAATGGACAGATGGACGGCAGGAAACTCATGTCTGAATCGACTTTTCTGGTCGTGATATGACCATCTTTATACTAAAAAGTCTAAGACCAATATTTTGCGGTGTTACAAACTCTTAGGGATACACAAAGCTATATTATAACTGCTAACAAAGTTGTGCAGGGTGTAACAATTATTTTTGCTTTAATATCAGGTCGTATAGGCTGTAACATAGTATTTTCGGTTCCTAGCGGGAAAATACTCATAGTATAGATATAATCTCATTTAACGATACCAGATGTTCGATACGAACTCTCCTTGCAAAACATTGTCAATACAGGTTCATAATTTAATTTACCTCCCAAATTATTTGTATTTTCGATACATTGGAAGTCTGCAAGAAACATTTGAATATATACCAAAATTGTTCGTGTAGGCTCAAATAGATTATAGCTCACCTAGTTACTAGATTATTTCTCTGTCGTAATTAATTTCATGTATTCAGGTACGTGGAAAGCTCTTCCCAATACACAACTATGTTCTTAGTATATTATGAACTTATTTCACCCAAGAGGACAACCACGAACTATTGGTCTCATCCATATACCGATGGTCTAGACTAGGTAAATTTGGACTGAAAATTTTAAGTGAGTATCAAGTGGACCAAACATATGAGTTATATGTTCAAGTTGCTCTTCAGGTAATGTTATGATCCTATCTGTGTTTATTATATGCTTGTTTGGTTTTCGATGATAGATAGAAATAAACCAAGACTTGTGTGTGAATATATTTTTGCGTGAGTCACTGCCAGCAAAGTAGGTATGTTTTGGAAAATCCATCAATCGGATAAGTGACATTTTATTGTTCCAACGTTACCCAGCCCAAAAAAAAAAAAAAAAAAAAACTCCTTCATTTGATAGGTCCCACCTAAACATTTGTTTTACGTATTTCTGACATCTGTCAGGAATATTGTTTCCAGATGTCAAGCTATCGAACTATCAACTAGTCTAATAAAAACGACAACGACTTTTAAATCTAGAGCGTTTTCTTCAATTGCTATCCATCATCATGTACACGTTCCCGGCAATTTCAAGTGACATTTTAAGACACTTTGTTGTGTCGTGACATAAAACAAAACAAAAAATTAGAATTCATAGAAAATGCAGATAAAAACATTAAAACTTGTCAAAATAAAAAACTTCAAATATTGTGATGCATTTCTGGTAATTCTGAACAGGTCACGTACGTCCTTCAGAATGTCATCGACTCACCCACGTCATGTTTACAAAATTTCCATGAAAATAGCCGTTAGTTTAAGAAAGCAAATTATTTCTAAGGTAACTCATCATCAACAATTTCTCTGGGTAGAAAAATGGCAAAAAGAAAAAAGATCGGCTGGTGAACGGGCCAAAAGAAAAGTTGTTGTGTGCGTTTGCCTTAATTTTCCTACACAAAATGTCAGTTTGGAAAAACGACAGCAGAAAATTGATCGATTGTGGTACGCAAAAGCCAATCCTAACAACATTTTGCGAACGACAACGAACACACCTTCAAATCGATCGGGACGATAGCGTGCCACGACAAACGACCGCGACATGGTTCAATGGTTGGTTGCCTGGTTGGTTCGCTAGATGGCTGGCTTGTTTGCAATTGAAGAATGACTGGCTGGCTGGCAGATTGGAACAGGCGATAATTGCACCCGAAATTGAATTAACATTCTGATCTGAAACTAGCGATTAGTCTTAGAAACAATTAAATATTGACATCCAGTGGTAGTTATGCATGTTGCACCTAATATAAAAGAGCATTTGTTCGATCGTTCGTTTTGCTGGCTCGCTAGCATTGCCAATGCGCAAAGCGTAAAATCACAAACGGTAGCCATACAAGGTTTGGTGCGACGATCGATGTATTTGCCGTTGTTGTTTATCGGTTGTTTTTCTATGTTGTGCACCCAGTATTTGGTTTTGCCAAGCGCCAAACCCAATCAAGGTCTTCTCTCCCTTTCCAGTGGATTGGCTAATACGCATGTGCCACCGTCGCCACCACCATCACCACGACATCTACATACATATCAACGCCACATTTGTTGTTGGGAGAAGTTTGCATCGCTTCAAACATGACACTGTTAGCGCTGGTTTGTGGTTTGTCTCAAAAGGGTCTTTTGTGTGAAATTCACTTTACGGCAAATTGTCATTTGCTGGATTGCCGCATTATCAGTGGCGACAATCGTTTCTATGCTTCGCTAAAATGTCACATTTGTCTAGGCAAATATGGAGACCATATGTTGGAGTCAGCGACGACCGGTGTGTTAACAGCGGCATACCAGAGGCACATATACACACAACCTACCATATTGAAGAAGTACATCACAGTAGAACGGATAGCGTCTGAGGAGGCAAAAAGGCTTCGGTACTACGAAGAAGACTAATCTACGAATGCTCTGCCTTCCTCGTTTTCCCAAACCCGAGTATTCTGCTCTTTTATACAGTTTCACTCAGGATATTTTTCTATGGAGGGATAATGCTATTAGAACTAATTCATTCGACAAAATATTTCTTATTTGTCGACCAGTGTACTCACAACTTTCTATTCGCTGCAATGGTTTATATATGTAGTATATATACATACAGACTAAATATAGCAAGTCCATAACTATACCGAGAAACACCATTTGTGAATATGCTCCTCCTCCTGCTGATCTGCTCTTCGACATTAACATCATCATCATTGTCGTCGTCGACCATCACTGAAATAATACTCTCGATACCATATTGAAGAAGATCACCATAGCGATGGACAGTCGATTTTCTCGATATTCATATATACATTACGGTTTCCATTTGACTGATGATCGTGATTTAATCAGCTACCGTAAGGTAATGTGCGCTACATCATGAGAGAAAACCAAACCAAATGCAGATGTAAGAAAAGTTATCTATACAAATAACAATACACCATTGCCATCAAATTCGGAAAAATTTTGAAGTTATTACTTAATTGTGAGCGTATGTGCGTATGAGTAACGAACATAATAATACGACACCTGGGAAATTGTTTTTTTAATAAAGTGGATCTATAGTTTGAAGAACATAGGTTTATTGTATATACTCAGTCATATGTCCAATGAAATTATATTCTTTTGCTATGACAAACATTAAACATTGGTTTGAGAAATTTAGAAGCCCATTTCAAATCCGCCTGTTGCGAATTATAACTCCTGAAAGGTGTAAAATACACGATTAGATCCAATCTGTACACATCGTCCTTCTTGGAAAAGGAAGAAATTTAGAAAAAGTCATCTTTGGATTTGATTGCTCTACACCTCTATAAATTCTGTTTTGTTAGTGAAGTACTTCATTTTTCCCCTAAGGTGGGTTATTTCATTAACACTAGATAGCCGAAGGCAGTCATTTTGACCGTTTTTCAATTTCAAGTACAAAAACAATTGTGTATATTTTGACCCAGCTTTTTAAAATTTGGTGACTTTTTGTACCACATAGAACTACGTTTATTAATCATAGTAGCTGCTTCCTCCCCTCATTCATTGCCAGTATTCACATGTGCTATACCTATATTGCCTAAAAGCGGTCATTTTGACCTTTTGTGAAATATTAAATTATCAAACTTCTTTTATTATTGTATAAAGTAAATTTCTTATATGACAAGATCACTACAACAACATCGAAACCCGTTTGATACTCTAGAAACACAAACGAACACACAAATCGGGAAAAATAAATTTTATATTTCCAGTCGATTTCACTCTTAGAGTAAAGACTTCCTCTTTTTTAACATTTTGTCCGCGTTCTTATTTTTCATAAAGGGAAACTGGAGAGCCCTCCCCCATAAAACAAATAATAACAACGTTTTGTATGATTGTACATAATGTAAAAAATATTAATAAATAAGTTTAAAAAAAATTCTTTACAAAATAAATTTTTTTTCAGAATGAAGTCATTTTGACCGATTTTAGGCAATATAGGTATATACAAAATTCCCGTCTTTCTAGTGTTAAAGGTGTCATATCCGGAGGTTCGGAGCTTGAAAAGGCTGGGCATACCAAACATACTACGAATAATAAAAATCTGTGCAGATCCCTTTTTAATAATAAGAGTTATGGCGAAACCAACGTAGACTTTTCTTCCGATCATGAACAGATATTCTTTATGAGGTCTCGAGGTGTTGTGCACGGAATACGCTGATCACGCTGATTAATAATATATATAACCAATAAATGATTCTATGTATTAGAAACATGCTACCCAATTAGTATACTCTTAATTTCATAGTAGAGGAATATAGGACGTATGAACAACTTTCGTATTAATACGTCACATAGCCCAATATCACCTTCACAGTGTCTATGAATGTTTTTAGATGTTAAGCTATCAATCCCAACTTGAAAACAAAAATTCACAGACAAATATTAAGGAAAGTAGTAAAGTCGGACTGGGCCGACTATATGACCCTTCACCACTTTGGGTATATTGTACATATGTATCCTAACAATTGCATGTCTATGTTCCCTCTTTCTCCAACCTGTCCTAACTTTAATTTCATTCGAGCAGATTTAGAGCTGCCTGTGTAACATGAGAAAAATTTATGGAAAACGATTTACAGAAAAATTGATACACGGTATTCGGTACGCCGCGTTGTTAAAAATATAATCTATATGTGGGAGCTATTTCTAAAACTGAACCGATTTTCACGAAAATTAACACACATCTCTTTAGACTTAATTCAGTACGCTATGCCAAATTTTGTGCAAATCGAAGGATATATATAGGAACCTTGGTGCACCATTTACATAAAATCGGACGAAAATATATATGGGAGCTATATCTAAATCTCAACCGATTTTCCTGACACTCATCATTCTAGACACAATTCAGTATTCTATGCAAAATTTCGTGCAAATCGAAAGATATATAGGGGCTATGGTGCACCATTTACATAAAATCGGATAAAACTATATATGGGAGCAATATCTAAATCTGAACCGATGTTCACGAAACTTATCACACATCATTCTGGACCTAATTCAGAACTCTATGCCAAATTTCATGCAAATCGAAAGATATATAGGGACTTTGGTGCCTCATTTTCCTTAAATAGGACGAAACTATATACGGGATCTATATCTAAATCTGAACCGATTTTCTTCGATTTCAATAGGGTTCGTTCATGGGCCAAATAAGTGAGCTGTGCCAAATTTCATACAAATCGGGTCATAAATGCGACCATAAACAATTTAACATCTGCAGACGGAAGGACATACATAAATCGACTCAGAAAGTGACTCTGTGCATTTTCTCAAAGGAACTGTGTCTATCTTTTTTTTTTTTGTCTGTTATAAACATATGCACAAAGACATAATACCCTGTACCACAGTATGATGAAGGGTATAAAAGGAAAGCAAATTCCATAATGACCTTCGTGGTCAGTTCAGTTTCGCTATATTGGTCTAGGCTCCATTATGCATTTCAAGCATCTATAAAGGAAGCTTGAAAAGGCTAGACAGTGTCATAGGAAATGTTCTAAAGTTTCGCTGTCTCCTCCACACGCTCTACACCAGTTGCTTCCCTCGCATCCAATCTTTTGTAAGTGTGCCTGCAGGCTGCTATTTCCTGTGAGAATACGGGACAGTCTGCTGATTTCCCTTTTGTTCAGCATTAAGATTTGTTTTGTCTTATCCGCTATGCAATGAGTGCCTTACTATATTTTGGTACCGTCAATTGTGTCCGATGACGATATACTCGTTCATAGCTTTAAGTCTTAAACTTGCGACGGTCGCTTCATATTGTTCTAATAAAGTTCTTAAATATCCTGCGAGTCTTCTTTGAATTAAAACAACATTTAGAGCCTACGGCTCATCTGCGGGAGGGCCAGCATCTGTGGGTTTTGTCTACCCGTTCCTGTATACAAGTTTTCTGTCTATGATGACCTCCAGATATTTAAATTTGCTTGATATGGTTATCACTTTGATTTGAAAAATACGATATTCATACTGTCCTATTTTTATCTTTCAAAACGGGGCCGGGTTTACATCAAGGCCTCTCGGCGTCGCCGAATTACAAGCGATTTTTTACATCATTTCATCCTTCCTACACAACAAGTTAAAATTCGTTCCCCTCAGAGGTATTATAACGACGACTGCAATCCCTAATAAGTTAAGGTCCTTAAGAGACTATATACTGTATTCTGATATGAATAGATATGCTTTATGTAGTCTCAAGGTGTTGTATATGGAAGAACATATTTAATATAAACTCCACCACATGGTGGAACTTCACGCTGATTAGCAATTCATAAATATAGCCCATAAATACTTCTATGTAATAAAAACATGTTCCCCAATCAGTATACCCTTAATTTTTTATAGAGTAATCTAGTGCGTATGACCGACATTCCTAATCATACGCCACATGGTCCTATATCACATTCACAAAGCCTACACATATTTTTCCGATTTTTTTTACAGAATCTAGTCATATGCATAAGAGCATCAGCTTTATAACAGAAAACTGATTGAAATCTCTTCATATTTTTATTATTAATTTTTAGAAATCTTCCTGAAAATCAAAGTCGAGGATATCGATTAAGAGGAGCAAATATCGCGAAGTCTCGCGTGGACTAGGAATATATCTGCAGATCTGCAGAAAATTAGAGTTCGGTGGAAGTTGTGTAGGGTATCATATGGTCGACCTCGTCCTACTATACTGCTCTGCTCACTGGTTTTAAATTGTATTTTATATAATAGTCGATCATGTGTTTTCGAACATCGAACTATTTAACTCAACTTATATTATAGAACGTAATGATTTATTTTTCTTATTCTTTCCCAGGATATTGTGCATCTAACATCCTCATATAAGTAATTATAAGGGAATGCATAGAAGAACATGCAAAATATCATCGCGACGCTAAGGGGTTTATTAAAAAAGAACGAGATGAGGGTAATATCAGAGCTTGATCTATATACCAATTTAAATTTAAATGTTGATACGTAGGATATAATGCCTAGTCAATGTATATCCAAAAAACTCTAGTAGTCTATTTTCACAATCCTCTCTAGGTACCATTTTTTATCATTAAAGAAATTTTGCAATGCAAGAAAAGGATGATAATCGCTTGGTGCCAAGTCTGAAGTTTCTGGCGAGTCACTGTAGATGTGTGTGTCCTAGCATTGACCTGGTGAAACATGACACCTCTACTGTTGGCCAATTCTGTCCGCTTTTGGTTAATTGTAAATGGTTTAAAACAGTTTTATGGTCGATTTTTAGCTCCTGGGCGATGTAACGTCAGCTAACAAGCCGGTCAACTTCGATCATTTCTCCGATGTTATCGACATTTTCGACGACCGAACTGAACTGAATCCAGGAAACCAAAATTGCACATAATTGGCTGTTACAATATCGGAACCATGAACACCATTCACAATTTCAGCCGCTTGGCTTGTATTTTCACATTTGTCAAAGAAAAACTGGAAAATGTACCGAATTTTCTATATGTTCACTTCTATTTTTAACCCCCTTTAACTCACAACGGAATACATCAAACAAAAACAGCAAAATATTTTTTCTGCGAAATGCACCCTTCCAACGAGCATAAATTGTTTGATTGATACTTTACGAGAAATCTAATAGTACAGCCATCTTAATATATAAACCAGTGAGCGGAGCAGTATAGTCGGACGGGGAACTCGGATGTTTATTCCGAGCCTGGGCAATATTTCGTGATATTTGCCACGACTTGCCGGATTAGAGATCAACAGCACATCTTCCTTACATTTTCCGAATATTAAAAATATTCAGTACAGTCCTTCTAATTACTTGTCCAGATTCCCTTCACGGTGGGTTGAGTTGTGATGTTCGGCTTATATTCGACTAGAAAACACACAATGAAATTAAGTTTTCGGTCCACTTCATCCCAAAATTTTATTCAGATCATCACTGAAAATTATAGGCGTTGTCCTTGACCATAATTGGAACTTCATGGAAAATTTCAAAGCGATCAGCGCTATATTTCCGCCCTCTAATGTGGTAATGGGTTGCTAAATAAATCTGAATTCGTAAGCACCTGTAAATATTTGAATGTAACTCCCGAGTACATACGAAAATGTAATTGGAATCATTTTGAATGTCAACCATTCTTCTTGGATATACTATCAACTTCGCGGGTCTATATGCTTCACGAGTAAATATATACGCCATAGAATACAAATTTTGTCATTTTTCACACCCTCTAATTATTAACCGATCTTTACCAAAAACAATAGGGGTCTTCATTGGCCAGAACCCTTCCTACATGCAAAAATTCGTGAAGATTGGTCCATAACTGTGGTCTGTATCGTGTTTACAAATTATAAAGGACAGACGGACGGACGGACGGGTACACATGTCTAGATCGACTCAGCTAGTCGAGATTAGACGATCGGTATACTTAATGGTGGGTCTACGACCAATATTTCGCGGCGTTACAAACTCTTGGGGCTGCACAAAGCTATAATACCCTTACAACATAGTTGTGTAGGGTATAAAAATCTTCAATGTTGGAAGATATATCCCCTTATATTATATCCTTTATCCCCTATGGAGTCTCCGGCGGAATGTTGAATTTATTATACACTTTCTGTGTGGATCTGTGAAATAGAATGGAAATGGTGTCACCTCGGAACGACAAATGGAACAGTGGCACTGCTGCTGTTTGCCGCCAACAATCACTACTCATTTGCCTCAGATTTGGTGCATTGGCATTGGTGGTGAACATTGATGGTATTTGCCATATTAAGAAAAAAATCTGAGCTGTGTGTAGTGGGCGCGTCCTTTTCAATTTTATGATTGTTGCATCAGTTTTTTATTGTTGTTGGCCAAAATTGTCAGTGAAGCATTAAATGTCGTTTATTGAATTTATGGTATGCGATCATCTAAATGCGATACGAGCAGGCAAACAAGAGAACGAATATCCATTCGAACAACACGAACAACAACAACGGCAGAAGCAACCAACAACTGTCCCATCAAACAGCCGCCTGCATTAATGGCACAGTTGCATTCAACTGCAACTGTGCAACTCAGCTGTCGTATGATAGCATGCATGTTGTTTTGTTTTTGTCGTTGTAACTGCTGTTATTGGTAACAACGTTTGTTATCGTTGTTTTGTTGTTGCTGTTGTTTGTGGTCTTTTCAATTTTATTACCTCTATTGGTTTATGATCAGTTTATTCACAAGGCTTATTTTAGCTGGTTGGGTTACATCTAAATTTGTACGATCACTCTGGGTGCATGCAACGCCTCCTCCTCCTCGTCCTCCACTTCGCTGTTCATCTCTCATATTTGTCACAATGCTAAGTTATTTGCTTGGGCAAAACATAACAACAAAGCTCGAACGATCGCAACAGTAAACCTCGGGCGACAACTGGGTCTCAGTTTGAATTTGTTGCATTATCTTCATGACTTTATCAATGTGGCATATAAAGTGTCGCTTTATGGCCATGTATATTTTACCTTTATGGTCCGTCGTCATCATTTTCAGAGCTTCGCATCATTATCGTCGTAGCCATCGTCGTCATCATCATCGTCGTATTCATTGTCGTTCCAAGTATCACCATTGCTGATTTTTGGTTTGTTTTACTCGAGTTGAGTCATGAGCTATCTGTGTTTCAACTGACAACAATGATGGCAGCCAGCAACAGCCGTCGGTCGATCAGCCAGCAAAGCAACATCATCATCAGTCGTAGCCATAGCAGCAGCAGCAACAAATCCATGTCCAAATGGTTTAAAAAATGTGCTGTATTATGTCAGCAAAATAGGTTGTGGCATAATAAATGAGTCAGATTTGTTTAGTAGAGATGTTAATCGTAACTCAGAACTACTGGCGTGATGATCATAACGATGATGATGGCGATCATCATCATCAGTATTGTCTTGTTTTGTTTATTCGTCTCCTGAGAAAGGAAATTCCGTAATTTGTGAATAAACTAAATTGTATTTCATGAGATATAACATTTCTATTAAAGTTCGATGTGATTGCAATTCTGGGAAATATCGACAGTTTGGATTGCATTTTTGTACTGAGAAAATATGCAGGCATTTTTTAGAAAAGGTATCACATTATTCCAAGAAAAAGATTAAACTATTTATACACCACACGTATCCATCATAGGTTTATTACAGAGAACCTTCTACTTCAATTTTAAATATATTTCCCATTTTCCGAATATGTTCTAGATTGTATTTTAAGGACCACTGTTGAATGTGAATCACATATTAAGCTTTTTTGAAGTCCTGAAAGTAGTGTGAGCAATGGCTCTGATTGGCTACAACATGGCAAAGCCCAGGTTTATCTCAGTCCCTCTTTCATCGCAATTGTGGACACTGACCTCCCCGCGGTGTCACCTGGGGTAGATACTTTCATCATACGTTGAAATAGTAAGCTGACATGTGCCACGATTTCACCCATAAGAACTACAAATAAATGGCTTGAGGCGTCGGCAATGCTGACGACCCCCGTAAACGTATATAGGACCACGATCTGCGAATCTGCATTTGGCATGTGCACACATTGTACAGAACAGTCGCAGTTTTCGCTTTGACAGATGTGCTAATATAGTACAAAGCCAATATTATTTCCTTATAGGAAATGCGATGGAAAGGGACAGGAAAGGGATTACGCACTATATAAGTTGCCATGACACAAGACATCAATTTAGCTGCGAATTTATGGTTAACAGGAGAAGACCTCGTCTCCAGATTCACTCCAGTAGATGAGCGAATTGCTATAATCCGTAGAAAAGCGAAGTCCTTCTACATCAGTCTTATTTGCTACAAAGATGGAGAGACCAAAGACAATTTTATGAGCGCCTAGAAAAGGCATATGAGCGCACCCCTGGCCATGACGTTAAAATTCAGCTAGGAGATTTTATGCAAAAATCGAAAGGGAAAATATTATGAATTTTCGGAAATTTCAGCCTCCATGAAGAAATATCGGACAACCGCATGAAGTTGATTGACATGGCGGTAACAAAAAAAACATGGTACATATCATCACCATATTCAAGGATCTCGATATACACAAGACCACCTTGATTTTTCCTGATCAAGCAACAAGAACTTGATCATGATGTGATATACGGAAGATCTTCATCCAGTGTTTTAGACGTTCGATCGATCCTAGAAGAGTATATCGACTCGGACCATTACCCAGAAGCAGTCACGATTCGCACACGGTTTGGACCATACCTGGCGAATCCAACATAAACCAGATTTTTACACTGTGCCAAATACTGGGAAAGACTCACGAAATATCCATCGACACATACCACCTATTCGTCGACTACAAAGCCGCATTCGACAGCCCAATCCGCTCAGAGGTGGTTAAAGCTATTCAAGAACAAGGCCACCTCTTGCCAGACCAAACCCACACTCTACAAGAGATCAAGTGGAAGACAACATCTCGGAACATGGTCCTTCAAATTGCATGAGCTGCGTACAAGACCGAGAATGTTGAAAATGAATCTTATCGGCCCAATCCGTTTAGTACCTCCCCCACAAACAGTCAGAACTTTGAAAACTTAAAAATCTCCTCTGGAACGAACGAAGTATCCAATTTCATGCAAACTTTGCACCTGGAAATATATATACTTTACATATATAAAGCTTGGTAATAAGATCCGCAGGTCCACTCCTTTTGATACCTTCCCCACAAAGTGTTAACATTTTAAAAATTTGTTTAATTCAATATCAAGATCATGGTATGTCCGATTTGATCCAAACATTGCTGATCGAACATTAAATCCATATCCAAATAGGACAACATCATCTTCACCCCAAAGATGGTCAACCGTTTGATAAAAACATATACCTTATATAAAGCGAATAATAAAACTTGTGTTTTATTCCGTAGATCTACGCATAGCTGTCGGCAGCACCGACTAATACTTTTTATCTGGATTACTTAAAAATTCATTTTTTTATTCCGAGTGAAAATAAATAATAACATTACATACATACCGAAAACGGAGCGGGACTTCTTTATGTCAGGACATTAGCCTATATCTTAGATTTTGTACCACTATGTAATTTACGAATAAATTGGCCCCATACATAGAATTGTTTGCAAATATGTTTTCTACACAATAATAACTTGGATTGCCAATAGACAGCTACTACAGTTCGAAACTAAAATTAAATGTACTTATTATTTGGGTTTATGGACATAAGAACATAAAAAATGCTATGAGGATAATATCAAACTGAATTTGATATAGTAACTTTGGTTGGAAAATCACATAAGAACATAAAAAGGCCTAATTAGTCCTAGATCATCCTAGCTCTATGTGCCTTATAACTTGTAAACTGTGTACAGGCTGAAGTTATGAACCGAATGTCTCAAAAATTTGCATGCAGTTCCGGTTCATATAATATGTCGCATTATATAATATTTTATCATTTTAAAAGTTTTAAGCATATTGAAGCATATTTTTACACATGATAATGCGGTCAAAGGTTTTATTTCAATTTATTTATCTATAAATATTATTAAGTCGGCAAATTGGGCATAAAAACAAACATGTTTAACATTTCGCTAATAAATACACAAATTCTTTCACACATCTTACTTTGTTGCCTTACTTGATTTTTTTTTTGCTTGTTGCTCATCATTGTAATATTTGTGTGGTTTATATGTGTTGTTGTACTTGTCCTTTTTCAATTTATAACATTCTATTGCAAGGATTCATCAACGAAGTGCCGTGTGCAAATAGCTGCAAAATAATGTTGCTCCTTTTCACGTTACAAAACATATGACCGTGTGGCCTAATGGATAAGGCGTCGGACTTCGAATCCGAAGATTGCAGGTTCGAGTCCTGTCACGGTCGAAATAAAAATAAGTTTTTTTGCAACAGTTTTATATTTTTACATTAAAAGAATATATATATATTAAAATGAGTCATGTGAAATTCAAATAATAATCCAATATGAAAATCATCAAACATCACCACATGAAACATGAAATCGGCCAAAATTGTTATTGAATGTGAAACGATTATAAACTCAATTCCGCAATCCGGATAACTTTATGACAATCGGACATATTAGGGATTCAGTATGCCATTCACTGAAGTCGGACGAAGTCATATCGGCAATGTCATTTAAGGGGACCCCCCCCCCCCCCATTCTCGGGGTCAAAATTTTTGTCGATATAGTTCGAATCTACACTGATTAAAGAATGTCTCTACAAAATTTCAAGTGAAAATCTCAAGAACTCTTGAAGATATAGCCGATTTATTGTATCAGCATCAAGTGACGGCTGAAGGGCTTCTCAAACTTTAAACGCGTTTTTCTCTAAACATTTTTTTGCGAATGGCGGGCACGATAACTCAAAAACTAATAACCCAATCGGTTCCAAATTTTGCAACGTTTCTCTGGGAGTGTATAGCTCTCGTATGAACTAGGATAAAGCCAATCGGTGAAGATCTTCCTTATTTTCTAACTTGGTTTTTGGTAAAAAATCGGATATTTTTCAAAAATATTTTTTCAAAGGTCCACCATTTTGTTAATTTTAGAGCGAAGTCAATAATCCTAGTTCATACGAGAGCCAGACATGTACTCTTTCTAACACCGTTGGAATTTTCGGATTCCGATGTTCCAGTGAGGAGTTATCATGCCCGCCATCAAAAATAAGGACTTTTCTTTAATTACAAAAAACAACAACAAGGGAACCCCCCCCATTCTCGATTTTATTTTTTCAAGATTTTCAATGGGCTGGTAAATCAATACCAATGCTTGTTAAGGTTTGTAACTTTGCACATATATAATTGAAGATTTAAAAGAGAAGAAAAATAATTTACAAAAAAATTTTGTTATTGTTTTGTTGTTGTTTTTTGTAATTAAAGAAAAGTCCTTATTTTTGATGGCGGGCATGATAACTCCTCACTGGAACATCGGAATCCGAAAATTCCAACGGTGTTAGAAAGAGTACATGTCTGACTCTCGTATGAATAGGATTATTGACTTCGCTCTAAAATTAAGAAAATGGTGGCCCTTTAAAAATATTTTTGAAAAATCGCGGATTTTTTACCAAAAACCAAGTTAAAAAATAAGGAAGATCTTCACCGATTGGCTTTATCCTAGTTCATACGAGAGCTATACACTCCCAGAGAAACGTTGCAAAATTTGGAACCGATTGGATTATTAGTTTTTGAGTTATCGTGCCCGCCATTCGCAAAAAAATGTTTAGAGAAAAACGCGTTTAAAGTTTGAGAAGCCCTTCAGCCGTCACTTGATGCTGACACAATAAATCGGATATATCTTCAACAGTTCTTGAGATTTTCACTTGAAATTTTGTAGAGACATTCTTTAATCAGTGTAGATTCGAATTATATCAACAAAAATTTTGACCCCGAGAATGGGGGGGGTCCCCTTAAGATATTTTCCGTAATCTAGCAAAACTATGTGTCAATCGGGCAAATATAGACTGGGTCTACGCTTTACATGCAATTAGACGAAAATTTGAACCCTTTTTTTAAAATATGTTTCGTCCTTATGCTAAATAATAGTGTGGTGTAGCGATAATTATGAAATACCCAGTTATGAGCTAAGAGTGTCCTTCTAAATCGACAATTTTCGGAATGATTTGTATTTCTCAATCTATAGATATATTAAAGAATTATTAAAATGTTAATTTTGACGCAACATAAGGATTAAATTGTTTGAATGGTGTATTAACTACACCATACTGCTACGAAAGTTGCGAAAACATGTGACTAAAATTGGCGATTTACTGAGAAAAACTATATCTATACAGACATTTTTTTCACCGGGCATCAGAAAATCTAAATTGCAATTTTTGCATATATTTTCCTGAAATCTTTCTGATTTTTGTTAGGAAATTAAATGATTGTAAAACGTATCTAGAACCTCAAAAAACCGAAAAATGCGAGTATCGATATATAAATGATAAAAGTTAATTTTCGGCGAAGTTAGGAGCATATTAATACAAAACCAGTTAAGGGAGCCGTATAGTACGATGAGGCCGACCATATGATGATACCATACACAACTACAACTGAACTCTAAGTTCGAGTTCATATTCCGATATTTTTCGCGATATTTGCTCTCTATTTACCGATTAGAAGTCAAAAGATCATCAGCAGCATATTTTCCGAATCATATTTTATTTTTCCCGGAATAAAATATGACTCCACCAGATTCAAATTTTGGCGATGTACACACAAAAATTTTGCTTCATTTAAACCGCTAAATATTGACCATTAATTTCGAATTAGTTAGTCAGATCTCCTTCCCATGTAAAATTTCTGATGTTCGGCTTATAATTGTGGCGTCTAGAGAAAACTAGAAAACCAGAAAAAAATAGTTTTAGGTTCATTCCATCCCCAATATATTATCTGATCATCATCGAACATTTTAGGCATCGTCCTTGACCAAACCTCATGCTAAATTTTCTAGCCATCAGCGGTACATGTCCGCACTCTAGTGTGACCTCTTTGTAAAATTTTGTGATGTTCTGGTCATAATTTTGGCCTCTAGAGCGACCAGAAAACACACACAAAAATAAAGTTTTTGGTCCATCACTACCAAAACAAATAGGGTTCTGTATGGCCAGAACCCGTAATACATGCAAAATATGGTCTGTATCGTGTTTACAAATTATAAAGAACGGACACACATGTCTAGAACGACTACGCTAATCGAGATATGATGATCGGTACTCTAAAACGTGGTCTAGGCAATTATTGGCGCTCTTGGGGCCCTCAAAGCTATAATACCCTTACAAGATAATTGTGTACGGTATAAAAATGATTTTCGGAGAAAATATTAATAATTAATCCCAAACAAATCTTCTAGTAAGATATATAGAGGACTATACCAAAACTTGGACCACTACGTTTGGTATATATGACGGTGTCCCCAAATATTCGGTATTTTTGGCAGGATTCTATAACGAATGTAGAAGTCTCGATAGATTTTAGGGTTTTCTAATGCCCACCTCATGATAGAGAAATTTGAACCCGGGAAAAACTAAACAACCTTTTTACTTGTTACGTTTCATTCCATAAATATGGAAATCCACGATTTTTTTTTTTTTTTTTTTTTTTTTACTTTCCTTATAGGTCGATCATAATGACTTGAGTAGTATACCATGACTACTGCGACTTTAGGCTAAGGTGAAGCGTATTTAAATTTGCCATTCTGTTGCAGGACTTTCAAATATTCACCAGAGACCCCATATAGTAAATTTATTCTTGGTCAGAATAAAATTCAATTACTGTATTTACCTACTCCTAGAATGTCTGGTACTGAAAATGGGGTTTTATAACTTACCATGTAAATATTGGAATATTTTTTACACTTTTTCAACCGAACTGACTGCACTTTTATATTTTCTCATCGGTTAGCAAATTTTCAAAACAAAAATTTCGATATTAGTCCTATTTGTAGGGTAGAGTCCGTCAGTCTAGATGATAGTACCATAACAATCTATGAGATGTTTAAAGTTATGCACCTAAAAAAGAAAACGATCTAATTTACAGACTTCAAAATCCTACTTCATTTGAGGTTGACGTAGTGGATATTAAAAACTATGTTAGAATCATTAACTTTATCTTCAAATATGTATGTTTTGAACAAAAGATCGAAATTGTGTAAAAACTCCAGCTTCCAACAACTACTTCACTACAAATTGTAATTTACAACAGCTCAAAATATATAAAACCCGCTTTTAACGGATTCAAATTCCTCAACGGGAGAGACAAAAGACTTATGACAAAATTCACCCCGCTTTTAATGCAGAGTCACAAAGAAACTTCGCAACTTCTACTTCGATGACACATAAATATGCTTAAAACTTTCCTTTTGCTACTCCTTACCGACTTAATTCATCTCTAATTAGAAATGTTCATTAAAATACAAATACTTATAAACGCACACAGACACACTCGCATACACATCCACACCCAGCACTCTATTCCGACATAGACAAATTGATGTGCTGTGGAAAAATAACAACCACTATAAGAGGATGATTTCATACCACGTCAAGACATGGCGAAACTATGAAAATAAAAACCACACCAATAATCCAAAGACTCAACGAAGACGAAAAACAACAAAAACACGAAAAAGACAAAAAATAAGACTCTGACATAAGAAGACAAGTTGAAATTTCCATTAGCGCCTTATCATAATTGCAGCATTAATCTGTGCTTCCAACTTCAGTATAGCGTTTCATGATTTTACGAAAAATACCAAAAGACGTTGGAAAATGAAAACACCACCAACAACAACAACAATAATAACAACGACAACATCAAAAACTAAGGAGAAACATATAAAATCATATGTTTTAGGCGACACAAACCACCTCTTATGTACGAGTCTGTTGTTGGATATTGGTGTACAAGTAAGTCGGAGAGTTAATGTCTATTGTGGTGAAAAAGATATTTGGTAGTTGGAAAAATACAGTGTTCTGAAATTGGATATATATTTGTAGTATTCAAAATTTATGAAATTTATTTAAATTTATGAAGAGTACAATACAACTTAGACCATAGAAAATCAATAATCGTCTCCCGATACCCGAAACATTCACAAAAACTGTTGATCCAACCAAATTTTACATTTTTTATGTATAAATGTCTTTGGTACGGGTTCACGTACGACAATGTGTTGTATTGTTTACAGTGATTTGATTATGGGACCAACAAATTAAATTAACCCTCGTACGTGCGAACATTATTCACAATGAATTCAATCCTGGACGAAGCCCGCTCAACGACGAAGATCGTCCAAAAACAGCCGTTATGAAATAGAACACAATATAACCTGAGATAAATACATCCTTGGGGATTCCTTCCATTAGCATATATTCGATCTAACATGAAGTTCCGACTCTAAACAAGCTACAACTTCGTTATGTTCGGCCGGTCTGAACATTTTATACCCTCCACCAAGGGGTGTATATTTAAAATGCCTAAAATTGATTTGGAACATTTATATGTCAATCTACAGACACACAGGTGGGAAAATTGTCCAAGGGCTTTGAAAATAAGGAGAAACTGGTCTGAAATTTTAAAAAACCAGCATTGCGGATAACGTTATATGGGGACTATATACAATATACTTGGAAAACTATTAATCAATAATCAGAACCCATAATATCAAATTTGAGCCAATGTTGACATCGTTATATGGTGAATACGCCGAATCTAAAATTTGAAATACATGCAATGTTTATACCCTCAGTCTTATGGCTGTGCCTCAACGTAATATTGGTTTTAGACCCCATGCTTCTTTGGACCAAATCCATTTCAGACAATTTGAAGTCGAATGTCCGTTTGTCTGTCTAGCCGGCTGGTGTG
Organism: Musca vetustissima; assembly: GCF_032173495.1. Classification (NCBI taxonomy): domain Eukaryota; kingdom Metazoa; phylum Arthropoda; class Insecta; order Diptera; family Muscidae; genus Musca; species Musca vetustissima. The sequence goes on from NW_026883683.1 coordinate 40,593, forward strand.
CCTGATAACTCTAGATGGTGTAACCGATTTTCATTTGAAAATATGGTCTAATCTTTCAATGTAGGGTCCCTTTATATGTGGCCTAAAATGAGTACGAATATTTTGTACCCAATTAAAAATAAAATACAATTATGATGAAAACGTGCCAAAAATTCCCAAAATACTGAGTTCCCATTTGTAGGGACTATCCCGAATCGTGGGTCAATGTTAATAATTTTTGGCAAGGTAATTTTCTAAATAATGAGAATCGAAAGTATAAATTGGTTGATAAACGTTCTCAAACTTCCCACAATACAGCAATGATGATCCTTACTGATGAGAATGAGCATCAAAAATACAAACTTTCAGTTGTAGTAAGATTTCTTTAACGTATCGATCAATCAATTTCACATTTTGGCTCGTTGAAAGGGTGACATTTCGCAGTAAAAAATATATTGCTGTTTTTGTTTGTTGCATGCATGTTGACCGGCATGTTAGTAGTCGTAACATCGCCCAGGAGCTAAAAATCGACCATTAAACTATTTTAACCATATACAATTGTACAGAAACGGCCAGAATTGGACAACAGGCGAGGTGTTATGTTCCGCCAGAAACTTCGGGAGCTTGGTTGAGAAGTTTTAATGCATCCGCCATACAATTCGGACTTGGCACCAAGCGATTATCATATTTTTCTTCCATTGCAAAATTTCTTCAATGATAAAAAATTTGTATCTAGGAGGACTACTAGAGTTTTTTGGAAATAGAGGGCAGGACGTCTATGACACAGGCATAATTAAGTTACCTTTAAAATGGCAACAAATATCAGACATTAACACTAGAACGCCGAAGGCGGTCATTTTGACCGCTTTCCAATTTCAAGTACAAAAGCAACTGTGCATTTAATGACACTTTTATTTTAAATTTGGTGATTTTTTTATAATAAACGTAATTCTATGAGATACAAAAAGTCACCAAATTTAAAAAAAAGTGTCATTAAATGCACAGTTGCTTTTTTACTTGAAATTGGAAAGCGGTCAAAATGACTGCCTTCGGCGTTCTAGTGTTAAAATGCATAATCGCACAAAATAATATCGGTTCATGGATTGACAGACCTTCTAGCAGAAAGCTTTTAGAGGCTGACATAGATCTATGCAAACAACTATTAATATATGTCCCTGTTTGATGTTTCTAGCACAGTTAGTAGTCTAGTGAGTGTCGGTATGGTACATATTTTTATTTTTTTCAGATCTATAAAATCTGCAAACAAATAACGTCGACATAATCTCCATATAAAGGTCTATACCGATTTAAGACAGTTTGAATGTGCAACAAACAGTTCGGCTCAGCCGAACTTAACGACGTTTTTCTTGTTAATCAGTCCAATTTGGCGTATACTCCATATATAAGTCACACCGATATTAAATATTTTCAAGGTTTCCTTTTTAAACAAAAGTGAAGCCGCCTCTAGGAAAAGGGTTACATCTCTTTCTAGAGGAAAGTTTCCACTGGAAGTTTGGTTGCTCAGGTAAAGGACGTGGACGAGTTTTGTTAAATATACACAACATTCACTTACATTGTTGGACCTAATATCCGAAGACTGATGTCTGCTTCATTCGATCATAATTGAATCAATAAGAAGTCGACCAATGAAATGAAAGCTGTCACGAGATCACAGAAAGAAGAGGGGTGCAAACTGATCTAATATTGACGGTTTCATCTTTTTCAACATGCGTTTAAAGAATTTTTATTAACTAAGAAAAAAATCCGTCCGATGACATCTTCAGTCGACAGATATGTACCCTCAGCCTGTGACATATGTAGCACACACTTATACTGACCTTTGTATGTTTTTGTTATACCCTTAACCACACTGTGGTACAGGGTATTATGTCTTTGTGCATATTTTTGTAGCAGGCAAAAGGAATATTGGCCCGATTGATGTATGCCGGTTCAGATATGTATCGGCTCAGATTTAGATATATCTCCCATATATAGTTTCTTTTGATTTTGTATAAATGGAGCACCAAGGAGTCTAATTTAGACAGATTTGCACAGCGTACGGAATTAGGTCCAAATTTATGTATGCGAAGTTTCTTTGAAATCGGTTGAGATTTAGGTATAGCTTCCATATACAGTTTCCTCCGATTTTTGGAAAAGGGTGCACCAAATTCCCAATTTAATACAAAATTTTGCACAGGGTATTGAAATAAGTCCATATTGATGTATACGAAGGTTTGTGGAAATCGATTCAGATTTAGATATATTTCCCATAAATAGTTTCGTCCGAGTTTTGGTAAATTGTGCACCAAATATTGAGATCAAACAGACTACAATGTGCGTGGAAAAGTTCCTCCATAGACCCTATCTTCGAATTTAATGTAGGCTTGGTAAACATATTAGCTTTATATTAGATTTACAATTTTTAAAAAATGTTACTTTTTTACCAGAACTATTAGGATAATTGTAATCGGTCCTATGAAATAGGATAATTGTAATTTCTTATTTTCTAATTAGGTTTGTGGCCATACCAGAGCCAGGCATGTACTCTTTCAAATGCCGTTGACATTTTTGGATTTAGACGTTCCAGTGGTCCAAAATCATGTTCGCCATCGAAAAGATGGACTTAATTACAAAATTTCAAATCGACAAATGGGGTTTCCTTAAACCAATATTTTTCTTGTAGGAAAGTGAAATTTCTCTCATTAGCTATAAATCTGAATGCATAAGAAAGGAATTTGCTTCCATCGTGAGGTGTATTTTATGAAAAACTTTAAGAAAATAATATGAACCCCTAAATCATTTTGGAAATTATGAATTCTATTTCATAATAATTTAAGATATAGCCACCAAAATAAATATTTGAAACCTCCTAAATACCATTAAACTCCGTTAATTCCTCAATCTCTGCACTGTGTTCAAACCGCCGCCAAATAAAAAACCTACTGTTTAACCTGGTTGTACACAAAAACGAAAAATCCACCAAAGTAATGTCTCATAACTATTTAACACCAAAGAAAAAAACCTAACAGCAGACATTAACAGTACACCGAACAGCCTTCCATGTAGCTGCAACAGCAACAATACCCGGCAACAACAACGACACCAATATGTGGCAAATTGTTGTCACATCAGCATCGTCATCATCAGCATCATCGTCATCATCATCATCATCGTACAACAACAGGGCCAAAAGCTCACGTTCATACGCTCACACGTAATGAGACACCCGGGACACGTTTGTGTGGCAAATTTGTGAACTTGAAATGTGAAAAATATGCAAAAAGTATTTAAAGTTGCAACAACGGCAACAAGAACCAACAACATCAGCAACAACAACAACACAACAGCAACGAGGACGACAATGCTAAAGATCTCAACGAACATCTCATCATGTTCCATTAGCATTTATGGTGGACACAGAGATCGCTTTATGTCTAGCCTCTCATGTATGTATGAATGTTGCAAGTAACTGCTGTTGCTGCCGCTGCTGCAAATGATGTGATAGCCAATGAACAGTGTTTGCTTGGTAATGGTGACTGGCTAATATGAGAGCTTATTTTGCTGTTGGTGTTATGGTGCTAAGAAGGTGGCAAGAAAGGTCTCAAAATGACCAAAATTGTATATTTTTGGTTACGTGCTAGCTAGCATACGTGCTTGCTTCATTCGTTCGTTGGCGCGTTCGTTGTTGCATCACCATTTGCCTTTTTACAATTAAGCATTTACGTTCAGTTCAGTCAAATATTGCAGGTCTTATTATCATGACATTCACTGATTATAGTTTGGTTAAAGAAATATCCCACTTGGACAACCGTAATGACAATGGCTTAAACACCATGCTATTTTGGCAAGAGCAAATCTGAGTGCTTGTTAAAGAAGATGTGCTGCAATGTGCCAAAATGTAATATTTATGTGGTTAATATTAATTCGGATAACACAAAATGAAGTCGATATCTTCGTAAATGATTTATAGAGGGGCTTTGTTCAGTCTAACGCCGTTAAATACTGGCAGGAACGAACTGGGGCTTCACAATATATAAACTCGGTCGTGCCATTATATGAGGGCTGTGTCAAAACAGGAGACACTATAAGTTTTCTTAAAAGTTACGCTGCTATACGTAATAACACAATGAAGATGGGAATCGCTGATTTTCGAGGGTAATGCGACAAGCATACCGCAAAGTGTCAAACAGCAAATAGTTTAAGAAAGCATGTTCAAGAAAGAATCCCTTTATAAATCCGAACATATTTATCTGCATCTGGATGAGACAGGTGCAGAGAAAATCCAGGATATTTTAATTTACGATAATATAACAAAATAGTCTTCGTCATCCGGCAAAATTCTGAAAAGGGAAGTTTTTGACCAACCCTTGTAATTTTAAACACCATATACAAAATAAGAACTGCAAAAACCCGTTTAAGTTCGAATATGTGTCATCTTCACAGCCCGAGCAAGGCTTTCTGCGTGAACCATCAGTCGGCTTCCTTCTATATGCCATTCGACGCCGATATTCACCGTCGACGAGGATCGACACTGTAAACCTTTCGGAGAATTTTTCTCTCAAAATACCCATGAAGGCTGATTTTTCCGATGGTGGGGCCAAAAATATTTCCCTTCCTATTTTTGCAATAAAATCTCCTAGCAGAATTTTAATATCACGGCGCTCGTAAAATATGTCTTTGGTCTGCTCATGTTTGACTTCGGACGGAGAATTGGCGCAAATAAGACTGTTGTAGAAGAACTTCGCTTTTATAGGGATTATAGAAATTCGCTCATCTACTGGAGTAAATCTGGAGACGAGTTATTTTATTCTCCTGTTGGCCATAAATCCGCAGCCTAATTCATGTCTCGTTTCATGGCAGCTATAATACAGTACCTAATGCTTTACTTACGCCTGTCCCTTTCCATCGCATTTCCTGTAAGGCAATAATATCGGGGTTAAACTTCTTGAGTACATCCACCAAAGCGAGAACTGCGCCTGTTCTGTACAACGTGCGCACATTTCAAGTGCAGATTCGCAGATCGTGGTCCTTTATAGGTTAGAGGGGGTCGTCAACATTAAGGGGGTTTGGTTTTCTTTTTATATTCTTTTTCATAGTAAGAGGGGTTTTCCGAGAGTGGGCAACTAACCCGACGCCTCAACCCATTTGTTATAGTTCTTATGGGTGAACTCGCGGCACATATTAGCTCACTATTTCAACGGGTGATGAAAATAGCTACCCCAGGTGACACCGCGGGGAGGTCAGTGTCCACAACTGAGATAAAAGAGGGACCAAGATAAGCCTGGACTTCGCCATGTTAAAGCCAATCAGAGCCGTTGCTTGGTATCTATCATCGCCTACGCCACCCTAAGTCACTAATAGAGGTCTGGATTTTATACGGCCTCAATTGCATTTTTATACCCTTCACCACACTGTGGTACAGGGTATTATGCCTTTGTGCATATGTTTTTAACAGGCAAAAATAATCGAGATAGACCCATGGTTCCTTTTGAGAATATGCATAGAATCACTTTCTGAGTCGATTTATGCATGTCCGTCCGTCCGTCTGTCCATGTTAAATTGTAAGAAAGTACATGTCGCATTTATGATCCGAATTGGATGAAATTTGGCACAGCTCATTTGTTTGGCCCAAGGACGAACGTAATTGAAATTGGGACAGATCGGTTCAGATTTAGATATAGCTCCCATATATATTTTCTTCCGATTTAAGGTAAATGGTGTACCAAAGTCCCTATATATCTTTCGATTTGGACGAAATTTGGCATAGCTTACTGAATTTAGTCCAGAATGATGTGTGCAAAGTTTCATGTAAGTCGGTTCAGATTTAGATATAGCTCTTATATATAGTTTCGCCCGATTTTAGGTAAATAGTCCACTAAAGTCCCCTATATTTTTCGATTTGCACGAAATTTGGTACAGCGTAATGAATAAGGTATAGAATGATGTGTGTTAAGTTTCGTGAAAATCGGTTCAGATTTGGATATAGCTCCCATGTATATCTTCGTTCGATTTAAGGTAAATGTGTACTTTCGATTTGCACGAAATTTGGCATAGCGTACTGAATTATGTCTAGAATGATGTGTGGAAGGTTTCGAAAATCTGCCAAGATTTTGATATTGCTCCCATATATATTTTCATCGGATTTAAGGTAATTGGAGTATCAAAGAACCTGTATATCTTTCGGTTTGCACGAAATTTGGCATAGCGTACAGAATTGCGTCTATAATAATGTGTGCTAAGTTTCATGAAAATCGGTTCCGATTTAGTTAAGGCACCCATATATACATTTTCGTCCCATTTTAGGTAAATGGTACATCAAAGTCCCTGGAAATCTTTTCATTTGCACGAATTTTGGCATACCGTACTGAATTAAGTCTGGAATGATGTGTGCAAAGTTTCGTGAAAATCGGTTAAGATTTAGATATAGCTCCCATATATATCTTCGTCCGATTTAAGGTAAATGGTGTACAAAAGTCCTTATATATCTTTCGATTTGCACGAAATTTGGCACAGCGTAATGAATAATTTGAAATTGGGAAAAAGTGGTTCAGATTTAGATATAGCTCCCATATATATTTTCGTCCGATTTAATGTAAATGCTGCACCAAAGTCCTTAAGTATCTTTCGATTTGCACGAAATTTGGCACAGCGTAATGAAATAGTTCTAGAATGATGTGTGTTGAGTTTCGTGAAAATCGATTCAGATTTAGATATAGCTCCCATATATATTTTCGTCCGATTTAAGGTAAATGGTGCACCAAAGTCACTACATATCTTTCGATTTGCACGAAATTTGGCACAGCGTACTGAATTAAGTCCACAATGATGTGTGCAAAGTTTCGTAAAAATCGGTTCAGATTTAGATATAGCTCCTATATATATCTTTGTCCGATTTAAGGTAAATGGTGTACCCAAGTCTCTATATATCATTGGATTTGCACGAAATTTGGCACACCGTAATGAATAAGGTCTAGAATGATGTTGCTAAGCTTCCGAGTGACACAACACTGAAGTAATATAAATTAGTCTCTGGCAAGTTTCCCTGAAATCGGTTCAGATATAGATATATAATATAAACGCGACGTCTGATAGGATACAAATGGTTACCCAAAGTGGTGAAGGGTATCATATATTCGGCCGAGTCCGACTTTACTACTTTCCTTACAGGTTTTTAAATAATTTTTTTCGAGGGCTATACGCATGGACACTAAATGCGGCTACAAGAACATGTGTTAGGCATTTCAGAGGCCATGGGTTTTTGAATGATTTTTTTACGAGTTTTCCTTGATGGAAACTATTTTAATCCAGGGATAGAATGGCTTTGGACTAAGTGTATTGACGTGTCTGGAGATTATATTGAAAACAAAAAAATGTGTTTGAGAAACTAACTATGATATTTCATTGATAGGCTAAGATATTTCCGAATCGCCCTCATATAGTATAAGCGTACACATATATACGATAATCTGGACAATAATAGTTCGTTCATGAAATTGTGCTAAATGACATTATAAAACAAATAGTTACAGAATATATAGTATAAATGTTACCAAAGCCGTACGGTCTTTGTTGATCTGCCTACTTCGCGAGAAGTATTTTGAGAACCACATTGGTTATTGTCACTTTTCTTATCATACAAAAAACTATGATTTTCCCTCAGAAAATTAGATTACTAACAAAAGTTAATCCATAACCAGTTTTAGATATCAAACCTTTCACACTTTTCCACACTCACACACACACTTGACAAACACTTGTTAATCCACTCTCAAATGTTCCTGTTATCCAAATGACTTTATAACTAGAATCTCTTACAACTAGTTAAGTGTAAAGACGCTACGTACATACACATGTGTGTCCACAAAATATCCACAGTGGAGAATATTTTTTTTTCTTTTGTCCAAAGCTTGTCTAATGAACTCTAATTACTTTGAATAATTTTCCCATAAAAACCGAAGAACTCAATTAACACAAACCTCACCCTGCCGTCGTCTATGGGGGATTGCACTAATAATCGATTGAAGACAAGACTTGTATCCGTAATCGTTAGACAACGACGACGACGACAAGAAGAAGTAGAAAAACCAAAGCTACACGAAACACAGAATAAATGCCAAGAAGGAAAAACGGCAAATCGAAATCAACGTAACATCAAAACTTCATCAAAAGCTCATTAACGTCACACTCAATTTAAATGTAACGTAACGTAACAGCCAATGGATAAATGATGACCACGTTGGTGGACTTCGACGAATGACGGACTTACCGACTGACTGACATAGGTACTTAGGATAACTAACAAACTATTGCCATCGTTTGTAGTAATCGAAAATTCAAGTAATTTGAGAATTATGTAAAAATGTGGAGATATATTCATAGGGCTATAGGAATATGATATTTGGTGGAGTGTAGTGAATATTGTTAGGATTATTTGTTTTTATACCCTACACAACTATGTTGTCAGGGTATTATAGCTTTGTTCAGCCCCAAGTGTTTGTAACGCCGCGAAATATTGGTCCTAGACCCACCTTTAAGTATACCGATCGTCATATCTCGAATAGCTGAGTCGATCTAGATTATATAATTTGTAAACTCGATACAGACCACAGCTATGGCCCAATCTTCACGAAATTTTGCATGTAGAATGGGTTCGGCCCAATGAAGACCCCTATTGTTTTTGGTTAAGATCGGTTAATATTAAGGGGATGAAATGGACTAAAAACTTAATTTTGTCGGTTTTTCTGGTCGCTCCATAGGGCGCAATTATGTCCCAAACATCTCGAATTTTTACATGGAGAATTTGATTGGGCCGAAGAATAAGCGTGCCTGTCTTGATAAAGATTGGTCAATATTTAGCGGGTCAAATGGACCCCGACTTTTGTGTGAAAAATGACAACATTTGTATTCGATAGCGTATATATTTACTCCTGAAGGACATAGACCCGAGAAGTTCATAGTATATTCAAGAGGAGTGGTTGGCCTTTAAATTGATACCAATTATATCGTCGTATGTACTCGGATGTGGGAGTTACAAGTAAATATTTACAGGTGCTTACGTATTCAAATATTATTTAGTAAACCATTACCACACTAGAGGGCGGAAATATAACGCTGACTATCACGAAATCTTACCCAGGCTCGGAATAAAAATCCACAAAAAGATAGCGTTCTGTGGTAGTTGTGTAGGGTATCGTATGGTCGGCCGCGTCCGACTATACTGCTCCGCTCACTGGTTTTATATATTTTTCTATATCTATTGTTTTCAATTTCATTGCTACAATAGGTCGTCAGGCTATAAGTAATTTTTAGGATATGACAGCAGTTTAACCAAATAATTAATGCTGAAGATCGAACGAATTGCTGTAATTTGGTATTTCGGCTTCTTCGTGGGAGAAATTTCATTACCCACCTTTTAAGCTACTGACATCGACCATTTGAATTGATTTAGCAGTTTGTGCCCGTCTGTCAATTATAATTTGTAATCAAAGTATAAGCCGCAGTTATGGACCATGTAGAGGCCACAATATCACGAAAATTTACACAGTTAAATGGATCTGGTCAACGATGATTGATTGATGATTGGTAAAATGGACCAAGAATACATACACAATCCGTTGCCAGTAATTGAAAGAGAAATGGTTGATCTTAAATATGATATAAATTCTATTGAGGATATTCTAAAATTTGTAAAGGCTCTATATATTATATTAGGGTTTAACATTGCCAGTACCATAAAAGAAAACCAGTAAGGAAAGTTCAAAATTCGGACCAGGCCGACTATATGATACCCTTCACCACTTTAAGAAACATACAAGAGATACTAATATATACAATATCCTGCAGATAGATCAGGCTTATAATATTTGGAGAGCCATTGAATTGGAATCGGGCGAAATGAAATGTGTGATATACATAGATATTTGAACCAGTGAAAAACCATACACCAACGGTGGACAAAATTTCTATTAAAAAAAGGAAGGAAAATATATATGGGAGCTATATGATACCCTTCACCACTTTGGGTATATTCAACAGATGAATCCTAACAGACGTCGCATTTTTAAAGGACCAGTAAAATGAAATTGGATCCATAACCTATATTAAATTTTTCATTTGCTCAGATATAGAAGCTATATCTAAATCTGAACCGATTTCAACGATTTCAGGAAACTTAACACACATCATTCTAGACCTTATTCATTGCGCTGTGTCAAATTTCGTACAAATCGAAAGTTATTAAGGGACTTTGGTGCACCATTTACATTAAATCACACGAAAATATATATGGGAGCTATATCTGAATCTGAACCGATTTTCAGGAAACTTAACACACATCATTCTAGTCCTAATTTATTACGCTGTGCTAAATTTCGTGCAAATCGAAAGATATGTATGACTTTGGTTGACATTTATATTAAATCGGACGAAATTATATATGGGAGCTATATTTAAATCTGAACCAATTTTCAGGAAACTTAACACACATCATTCTACACCTAATTCATTACGCTGTGCCAAATTTCGTACAAATCGAAAGATATATAGGGACCGTTTACATTTAATCGGACGAAAATATATATGGGAGCTATATCTAAATCTGAACCGATTTTTCCTTGGGCCAAATAAGTGCCCTATGCCAAACTTCATCCAATTCGGATTATAAATGAGAACTGTACTTTGTTTGCAATTTAACATCGACAGGCAGACGGACGGACATGCTTAAATCAACTCAGAAAGTGATTCTATGCATATTCTCAAAAGGAGCCATGTGTCTATCTCGTTTCGTTTTGCCTGTTACAAACATATGCACTAAGACATAATACCCTGTACCACTGAGTGGTGAAGGGTATAATGGGAGCTATATCTATATCTTATCTATTTCAATTACATTTCACACACCCTATCCTAGTCTCAAGTCCATACGGTATGTCAAATTTTGTCTTAATCGGACAAAAATTGGGAGTTTGGTGCGCCGTTTACATAAAATCGGACGAAGTTATATATAGGATCTATATATAAATCTGAACCGATTTCAATGAAACTTAACACACTATATTCTAGTCTCAATTCCATAAGTTATACCAAATTTCGTCACATTCGGACACAAATTGGGAGTTTGATACACCATTTACATAAAATCCAACTAAGCTATATATGGGCTATATCTAAATCTGAACTGATTTTTACAAAACTTCACAAACATCAAACTGGACTTTAATTTAGTCTGTTGTCCAAATTGTGCCTCAATCGGACACATATTGATAGTTTGGCGCACCATTTAAGTAAAATCGGACGAAACTATATATAGGATCTATATCTAAATCTGAACCGATTTTCCCCAATTTCAATAGGGTTCCTCCTTGGCCCATAATAAGTGGGCTCTGCCAAATTTCGACCTGTACTTTGCTCACAAAAATACTTGGACGGACATCCATAAATCGTCTCAGAAAGTGATTCTAGGCATATTCTCAAAAGGAACTATGTGTCTATCTCGTTTCTATCATATGCACAAATACTTAATACC